>NW_025423268.1:627719-736027 GCF_020497125.1 Mauremys mutica | reverse complement strand
AGCCCTCTTCATTGGGATGGAGATTGCTTAAGGCTGACGATTCCAATCACATCTTATTCATCCCTCGTACATTTCTGTAAGCCCATGGAGAGTAAAACAAGATAGCAATAAAACTGTTTAAAAAAAAAAAAAGACATGGCCTCAATGTATAACAATACTGGAAATTGTTTTAATATGTTTTCTGTTTCTTTTTCATATCAGTGCTAAAAATAGGAAGGGAACCGTAAGGAAACGAAGAGCTCAGAGCTTGTGTTAACCTCCTTTGAAGACGAATGAATGGCCTCAGTTGGACAGAAAGTAGGCCTAGAAAGTCGAGCCCAACCCCCCAAATGCAATCTTCCTGGTGGTCTAGTGGTTAGGATTTGGCGCTTTCACCGCCACGGCCTGGGTTCGATTCCCGGTCAGGGAATTACTCTCTTCAACAAAAGCCTTCCTTGCTTGGAGTTCAACCGGAAGAATGCAACTTCCTGGTCTCCTTCAGAATGCTTGGAAACTCTTTGGAGGCCATGGGGAAAGCAAAGCTTCCAACTACTACGATATGGCTCTCTGCCCAGCCTTTGCACCCTTTTACACAAATACACTTACTTGTGCAAACAATTTAGTTTTTCCTTCTTACCTAGCCTAACCTAAATTAGAACAACATTGCACTTTGACCCAAGATCTTTTTTTTTTCTTTTCACTTTTCTTGGTGAAACCAAACCAAACCAAACAATCATTTTGGGTCCACCAAAATATTTCACTAAATATAATATTCATCCCAAAACCTTTCACCCAGCGCTATATACAAGTCTTTGGAAGTAACCACCCCGGAGAAAGATCATTAAGCTTTTCCATTCCTAAGATCTAGCCGCTGAAGGCTTCTGAGCATGGGCTATGGGCCTTTCACCTCTAGGCCAGTGGTTACCCTCTTGCTCAGGTGGCTACTGATGAAAGGCAACGTGGTTTAGTGGCAGATCCATTTCAGCCTCCCTCTTCCAATGTCTACAGGAGGGTGTTTGTTTCGCATTGCATCTAAGAATCAAATCAATTCTCTTGAAACCTCAACCTGGAATCAAGGTGATTGTAGGTCAAGGAAGGAAGGTTTTGTTCATCCTGTTCTAGTAAATGCTCAAAGTTGCGATGGTTCTTGGAGCTTCCAGACACATTGGCCAGAATTTTCAGAAGGTCTCACACCCACCGCTAGGGCCAGATTTGCAGAAGAACTAGGCTCCCAGTTAGGCACTAAAATCTTTAGCCAGATTGTCAAAAAGGCTCAACCTATTTTTCCAAAAGATGAGTTATTTTGGAAAAAAGCTTGTAAAGATTGTGGGTGCTGGTTACTTGTCTATGAGGCCCACACTGCTGGAGTTGGAGGTTCACCATTGTTTTCTCAGAATGCGGTGTCCGTAGTCTGCCTCAGTTCTGGTGTCCATCTTTTATTCTCCTAATAAATCAGCAGGGAGACTAAAACAACATCGGACTCACAGGGCTCCCGGAAACCTGCCAATTTGGCTCACGGTGAAGGTGTATACAAATCATCTGTGCTGTAGAAGGGCTCTGGGAGTTGAAAGAGTTGTGAATTTAACCCTCTCGGTTTCGGGCCTAATCTGAAACTGTTTCAAAACCAATTCCTTAAATAGACCATAGTTTGAAGCATCAGCAATAGGCATCTTACTGAATATATCCAGAGCTTTCCCAGCCAATTTGGCAACCAAAGTTGTCATCTTCCCTTTCCCGAATAAGCACTTTGTCTGTCCTCCGGGCAACACGCTTAAAAATCACTACCAGTGTCTCAAAGCAATCAGCTGTGCACATATCCTGCTCCACTACGCCACTGTGATGGGTTCGGTCACAGAGATCCCCTTGGGACTGAAATTACTTCCGAGCCCGTTTTCCCTGCCAGCTTGGGACTCCAGAACCCTGCCTTGTTGAGCCAGACACCCTAGCCTGCTGCAACACAGACCCAGGCTCTGGGCCACACCCCAAAATCTGCAGACTTTAACTCAAAACAGCTCAGCACCTGTCTCCAGCACCCAGCTCCCAGTGGGATCCAAAACCCCAAATAAATCCCTTGTACTCTCTATAAAGCTTATACAGGGTAAATTCCTAAATTCTTCACCCTCTAGATCACTGATAGAGAGAGATGCACAGCTGTTTGCTCCCCCAGGGATTAATCACTTCCTCTGGGTTTATTAATAAACAAAAGTCATTTTTATTAAGGTTAAAAAGTAGGAGTGAAGTGATTTCAAGTAATAACAGACAGAACAAAGGAAGTCACCAAGCAAACTAAAACAAAACACGCAAGTCTAAGCCTAATACATTAAGAAACTGATTCCAGGGAATAGCTCACCCTCAGAGGTGTTCCAATCAGCTTCTTTCACAGACTAGACTCCTGCCTAGTCTGGGCCCAATCCTTTCCCCTGCTTCGGTCTTTGTTACTTCCAGCAGACATCTTAGGTTTTCTCATGACTGGCAGGGGTTTTCTCATGACTGGCAGCCCCTTTGTCCTGCTTCACCCCCTTTTATAGCTTTGGCATAAGGCGGGAATCTTTTGTCTCTCCGGGTCCTCACCCTTCCTTCTAAACGGAAAAATACCAGATTTAAGATGGATTCCACTATCGTGGTCTCTGTAAGACCCCTACTTTCCATTCTTCGTGGGTTGGCCCACACGTACACAGGAAGGTTTGCAGGTCAATAAACCATTTACAACCAATTGTCAATGGGAGCCGTGAAGGTTTTAAACCGCCATTAGTGGCCCACGCTTTGCACAATTACAATAGGACCTCAGAGTTAGACTTCATATTTCCAGCTTCAGAGACAAGAATGAGACATGCATACAAATAGGAGGCATATATTCAGTAGGTTAGAACCTTTGTTATGATACCTTACAAGAGACCTTTTGCATCAAGCATATTCCACTTACATCATACTCACACTTATAAGCATCTTTTCATAAAACGTATGGAGTGCAACGTCACCGGGTGCCCTCCCTACCCTGCTTTCGCTGCTTCCTGATGGCACAGAATTGACAACAAAAGAGCCAGGCTAGGAGGCTTCTAAAACCGAGAGAGCTGTTCTATCGCGTCCACATCCGCTCAGGAGGTGTCAAACCCCCTCTCTCCGTTTCCATCCCCCAAATCCTATCAGCTCAATGAGTTTTGTCCCTGGAAGAGCCTCGAGGGAGGCAGAAGAAGCAGAGAGGATTGCGTTGGGGGTAAATAAAACAGAGACGAGTTGTTCCTCTTGGGATTTTGGTGTGTTTCCATGGTGATCCTGACGGAGGAACGGGAAGCATAATTCCATTTTTTTCAATGCCTCGGATTGGGTTCAGCTGGTGAACTCTCTGCTCTTGTTCTCACAGGGGAATGGAGACTGGACCGGTTTCCCAATTTGGACAGAAAGTGGCTTGCCAAAGCCGAGGAGAGCCTGCTTCCTGCCTGCACCGAGTTGACAAACTGGGGAAGCCAAAGCTGAGAGACCCCGTAGACGAAGTCAGAATGCTATCCGCTCACATGGAGGGGGAGCACAAGCCCTCCCTGGGTTTCTCTGCCCAAATTATAATCAGTTGAGTGATTTTCCTGGACGAGCCTCTAGGTAGGCCGAAGAAGAAGTGAAGAGGGTTGCGATGGGGTAAATGAAAGCCGAGGACTCTTCCTCTTGAGATGTCTTTGTCTTGCTCTTGTGATTCTGATGGATGAACCTAAAGCGTCATTTGAGCGTGTTTCAGTGCTTTTCCTCGGGCTCAGGTTGTGATGCTGAGCACAGGGGTTCCTTCACTCTCTCTGCTTGGACCCTCTGTAATGGGGAACGGACCAGCTTTCGAAACAGCCTAGTGGAGCTGAACAAAAACAGCAATAAACATCCAGGTTCACCCTAGATTAATCTTTTTTCCCCAATTTTCTTGGGGAAACAAAACAAAAACATGGTTTTCTTAAGAACTCAACACCCATTCAGGCTCCAAACTCTTTTGCAAGATTTCCAGAAGGGCTCAACACCCTGAGTGCTGAGCTAGTTTGGGAAAAAAACCCAAACAAGGCCGGTACCGATTGTGAGTGCTGGCTGCTTGACTCTGTGGCCCACCGTGCGGGAGATTGAGGTTCTCATTAAGCTAAGTGTCTCTATTCTGCCTCTGTCCTAGTGTCCATCTAATAAGTGAGGGGGGAGATTAGAACACCTCAGAAGGCACAGGGTTGTAGGAAACCTGAAACTTTAGATGAGGGTGATGGTGTCTAAAAACCAGATGTGATGTAGGTGTTGAAAGCGAGATGGCCTTCTTCTGCTTCCCAAAGGCTTTGGCCGCAGCAACAGCCCTGGGAAAAGCCCTGGCCCTCCTCACCTGCCCTTGCCCAGCACCACGCCTTTTCGGGCCTACACAGCTCCTCACACAACACCCGCCTGGGACCTTGCCCTCCCCTACCAGCTCAGCAGCACCTTTTTTCCTCTCAAAACCTCCTCTTGCCACCCTCCCCCTTCCACACTTCACACTCACCTCATCACAGACTCACCCATGGCCCCTTTGGCTTCTCAAGTGCCTCTGGAGGGACGCAGCTTCCCAGGCACGCAGATCCTTCCCTTCAACGTGCACTGGACGGACATTCCAAACACAGCCCTTTCCAGGAGGGAATGCGCTGCTTTTGGACCCTGGCGCCCAGCAAGAAGTCCTGGTACTCTTTTTCTGACCGATGGACCCCACTGACTTGCCTTTACCAAGCAGAAACTAAGGACCGGCCGATGGCTCTCTTTGCAAACGGACGCCATCAGACTGAGCCACGAGGCATGCTGCAGGATAGCCCCTCCCCACCAAAAAGCAATGCCGTGACCCGGATTCGAACCAAGGCTGCTGCGGCCAGAGCGCAGAGTACTTACCACTATACGATCATGGCCAGGCGCTGGGGGGGTAGGCAGCAACCCAGTGGAAAATGCTCAGCTCTGTGCTCTCGGGGCCGCCACCTACCTCGCCGGCATCACAGGTATTTCTCAAGTCTCCCCATTACAGTCACAGGTAAAATGCTGAGCAAAGGAAAAAAGACAGGAAGCCAATCCCATGCCTGTCCCTTTTTCTGTCTTCCTCCACCCCTGGACCAAGTCCCTCCCCGTTTGTCTGGGCCATTGTCCTCATGCCCCTGGCCAGCCTATTTCCCTTTGCATTTTTCCGTGGAGAGGAATGTTTATGAGTTTGTACCCAATTTTTTAAGGCTTTGCTTTGGCAAGGCTGTTGCCTGCTGTGAGAAAAACAGAAGGGGGCTACCTGAACTGGTGTCACTGGCTGAAGCTTTTCTATAGTATATGAAAAAAGCTCAGAGCTCTGAAAATGTTTTTTTTTCTTTAAGATTCTCATGTTAGTGTGATGGTTTCCTAGCTAGCAGGGGACTGTTTTGTGATGTGCATTCTACTGGCTCTTTGGTTTTGTATGTTTTTTGGAGGAACGGTGGAGGAGAGTATCACGGTTGAAGAGCAGCAAAGAAATGCGTTGTTGTTTGTGTTAACGTTTGGTTTTTCCTAAAAGTGTATGGTTTGGAGTCATTTGTAACTCTTCAGTTAGTTATTGGTAACGGCTTCTTACTGGGCCCCTGAGTTGAAAAGCTGCTCTTGCAGATTTTAGTTTGTCATTGTTGGAAGGTCAGTTCAAGAGCTGCTTTCTTAGTCTAGTCCGTGAGGGTTCTTCCGCCGCCCTCCTTAATATACCTTCCAGAAGGTGATTGCATGGTTTCCCTCGTCTTCCCACAGAAGAGAAATTGTCCATCCCTTTCCTGTTGGGAAAACACCAGTGTTTTAACTTAGGAAATGGTCAATGTTTTGCCCAGATGAGGGCTAGTTCATAGGAGCAGAAGAAGAGGAAGGTTGTGGCCCTTTGAGTCAGATTCCTAGCGTTTCAGGCCAGAAGGAACCAGCCGATCACCTCAGAGGGACTAAGGGGCACCAATGCCCCAAATGGCGAGGAATTGCTTTGATGCAATTGACTGTCTGTTTGAGCTAGTTCTGTGGGAAGGAGCAGAAAAGAGCCTCGGGGCTGCGGAATAGCGCCTGCATAGGCTTTCTTTGCCCTGTTTTGCTGTAAGAGTTAACCGTGAGAGATTGGTAGTCCAGGTCAGTGGGTGGGTTTATGGAAATTAAGAGTATAGAGGGGAAACCAGGGAGAGGAAGGCGTCTGCAAGACTTGTCTGTCTTTGAACAGAATTGTGTGTTAAGGGTTCTTGCTTTGAAGTCTTCCACTGGAGTCATTTCGGGGAAGTGATTCTCAGGTAGAGTTCCCGAGTTGTGGTGTTTGTTGCGGTTCTGGGAGCTCGTCCTGGTGAGGTCGAAATGGGTGGGCGCAGGGGTGTGCGTGCGTGGCAGAGCGTGAGCATTGTTTCTTGGCTCCTTGGAGCTCAGATCAAAGTGTTGTGTCTGTTCTTATCAGTTTAATCTCTGATACATCCTTGATGTGAGGTCTGTATATTAACTTGATTTTTGAAGCAGGGGAGATTGTTTGCTTTGTCTGCCTTATGCCGGAGACGGGAGCACTTCTTAAACTGTTTTCAGTTAAGCCTTCAGCTTGTGTGGGATGAGGTTCAACCTTGGAGCCGTGTCTGCAGCAGGCAAGTGCGTCTGGCTCAATCGCCCCCGCCCCCCCAGCTGTATTAGCAGACTAAAACCCGGAGTAAATGCACACACCTAGCAAAGGAACAGGGGCTGGGATCTCAAACGAAAGTCAACATTTTATTAAGATGACGTTCAAAGGAAAAAAAAGTGTATTATACAGCATTTAGGCGTAGAAGTTTCTGGTGCTCAGGGAACAACGTACAGATTACTCAGGGGGTGCAAAGTTCGGTTTAAGCTCGGGTGACATAAGGAATACATAATCTGCAATAGCCCCAACTTGGGGTAAAAGGTTAACGTACAGACACTGAGTTAGGAGAGTATGTTGTCCATATGAGGGCTACGTTCGGGTGTGAAGTATAACGAGCGGTTACGACGATGAGGATGGATTAACCCGCGTTAGGTGAGTTTTAACGTTCGGTGTTTTGGAATCTTTTGCCACAATCTAGTTGAAGCAGGGTGAGTATGAAGTCTACCCTGCCATCTGTTGGTGATCTGTCGTCAAGGCCTTTTGGGTCTGATGTCATTTGCATGGTTACACCCACCCCGGATTGCATGATGGGAGTGCTTGTCCAAACGGTCATTTCAGCTGCTGCGGGATCCCCAGTCTCTTTCTTATTGGGGCAGGAGTAATCCAGTGTATTTTCCTGTAGATTTTGGATCAAGGACAGAGTAACTGTACCTGGCATTTGAGGCATGAGAGAGTCACCCTGGCCTGAAAAGAACTCACCATTAAGGGGTATGGGTTCCTAACAGCAAAACCTGGTGGGAGGTGGGAATGGATGTTTGTTGGCTTTGTGCGGGTGTGGAAAGACAGAGGGGGTTTTGAATCTCTTAAAGTTGTTGTTAATGCTGTAGTTGCTCCTCCTAAGCTTATGCTGTTAGGTCTCTTTCATGGTGTGTTTTGGTCCTGAGAGGTAAAAGGCTGCTCTGTGTGTGGTGTTATGGAGTGAGGTAACAAACGTTAGTTGCAGAGGTGGGGCATGTGCTACAAAAGTCATGGGTGTCCCCACCTGCCCGTGCCCTGGTCCCAGAGTCCAGCATTTGTATAAACCCACCTACTGACCTGCGACTAACAATCTTGCTCTGCTAACTCTTCCAGCAAAACATTTCTGCCAGTCTCCTTTAGCAGTATACTCCTACTAATCTCACCTTTTAAGTAAGATTAGAAACAACCAGCTGAAATGTAACCAAAACTTATACTTAAACATCAAAAATGTTAGGTGTTTCTTATAATACATTGCTTGTAACACGGTTATAAATAAATCTATTATTAAACTACAGAGAGAAGAAGACCAAAAATATTGCAATTATTGATTTCTATACTCTCTTAATTTCACTATGTCGTGGAACCCATGTCCCTTGTCAAACCAGATTCATGTAGGTTCGGTTGAGTCCCAAAATCAAGAACTGCTAAGTACCATTTACTGTCCTTGATTCATATCTCCAGGATAATTATACTTTATTACTCTTGCCCTAATAAGAAAGAGATTGGGGATCCCACAGCAGCCAAAATCACCGTTTAGACAAGCACTTCCATCATGCAATGCGGGGTGGGTGTGACCATGCACATCAGCAACAAAATGCCTTTACAACACATCACCAACAGATGGCAGGGTAGAGTTCATTCTGACCCTGCTGACATCCTCCCCCCAGCCAAGAATTGGTGGGCCTGATAAATCACACTCCCTGTTATACCAACTCATTGGTATTGAATGCTGAAGTTATGGCTAGCAAAAGTAGCCACCCATCTCTGCCCTGTAGCATCCAGCTTAGCCCTTGTTAACACATAAGTCAGTGGATTGTTCTCTGTCCATACCTGAAACTGAGCACAAGACAAGTTGTCTCGAAATTTCTCAGTGATGGCCCGTTTCAAGGCCAAGAACTGCAGCTGGTGGATGGGATATTGAGTTTCACTATCAGACAGTCCTCAGCTGGCAAAGGCCACAGATGTACATTTACCTTCCACTTCCTGGTAGGAGAGTGCTCCCAGACCCTCCAAACTGGCATCAGCATACAGGATAAATGGTTTGTTGGTTCAGCAAGGACTAGGACTGGCACATGAATCAGGCAAATAATGATTTCCCGTAAAGCCCTGTCACATCTCTCATCCCGCCATGTCTCCAATGGAGAGGAGAGGAGCCCCTCCCCTGTCCCAGGCCAGGCACACCAGTTCTGTGGGGGTGAGGTGTCTATGATCCAGCTCAGGCCAGGTCTCTTGGAGAGAGAAGTTCATCTTTCAGCCCATGCCCACCAGAGTTGCTGTTGCAGCAGGGGAGAGATGTTTCTCACTTGGTTCTTAGATGCTCTGGGGAGAGGGGGCAGGGGGGAGTTTTTTCTCCCCTGCAGCTCTACTCTCTCAACACCCCCCCCCTAATTTCTGCTCTAGTCTGATTCCTCTCTTACACTTCAATTCTCCTTTTTCCTGCTTTGTTCCAGAGTCCTCACAGCCCAATTCTCTACCCTAACCTTGAGCCCTCTACTGTACCCCGAACCTCTCATTCTAACCCCACCCCAGAGCCTGCACCCCCAGAGCCAGTGCTCTCATCCCCTTGCACTCCAACTCTCTGTCCCATGTAGCCTCGTGTACTAATAATATTAATTTGGAAAATATGATGAACATTTAATTTATTAGCTTACATTTAATTTAATTTAATTGAGTTTTAAAGTTACAGTTGCATTACTGCTATTCAAAAGACACATATGGCATTATATGCAACAAGTTTTGGTTAATATACTCACACCCTTCCTTGATAACCTGGTGGTAAGAGACACAGGAACAGCCTTGCAGTTCAGGTTTTCAATTCTTGAGTGAAAGATGCAGTGCTTAGAAAAAGCTAATGTAACTTAGGGTTCACTTGACTAAGTTAAACTTAAAATCAAAACCTAATAAACAAAGAATAAAAACGTAGGGAAACCGAGCTTAGCCTAGTTCCCTTGAAACTTAAAGTTTAAGAACAAGTACAGCCTACTGATAGTAGATAGAGAGAGAGTGGAGGAAGTAAGTCAGAATGATAGAGCGAAGTGCTCTAGCGAGATGAGTTGCCTCTTTTATAGGGCACAAGCACCGGAAATCCTTCTTCCTATGCCCAAATTTCATTCCTTACCCACAAAACATTAGGGAACGCTTACTTCATAGGCTAATATGTTTGTGCGTGTTGATGACATGCACATAAGTTCCCCTGTGGTGTACCTGGTAAGTCTCTGGGTACAACACTGAAACCCCCCCTATGCCATTCTCCATTGTCGAATGGTCTAGGTAAAGGTCTTAGACAGGCGTGGGTACTTCTCTATTTATGTAACAAGATAAAGGTCAATTTTCCTTTCTGAGTAAAAGCTCACACTATAGATATGCTCACATTGCCTTAGCTTAACATACAGGATATGGCCTGTAGATCCTCGTAAGTCATGTGCCCCAGCCCCCTAATCATTTTTATTGCCTTCTGCTGGACTCTCTCCAGTTTGTCCACATCCCTTCTCATGTGGGTCCCAACCCCAAAAGTACTCACATTTCACCCCAATGGCCCCCAAATGCCGGCTTTTAATATGTAAATAGGGTGCTGCCATGGTCAAGTCTCTCCCGAGCTCTCCAGTGGAGCCTGCTAGCGGAGAACAAGGTGAAAATTAGCCAAGACGTCGCTCAGTCAATTCCCTTTGCTCCCAGCAGGTGGTATCGGAAAGCTCCAAGATGGCTCACTTCCCTTTCTCTCATCAGCTTCAGGCCCCAGGGTTACAAATCATAGAATTATAGAATCATAGAATTCAAGATCAGAAGGGACCATTATGATCATCTAGTCTGACCTCCTGCAAGATGCAGGCCACATAAGCCGATCCACCCACTCCTGAAATAATTCTCTCCCTTGACTCTGCTGTTGAATGCTCCAAATCATGATTTAAAGACTTCAAGTAGCAGATAATCCACCAGCAAGCGACCCCTGCCCCATGCTACAGAGGAAGGCGAAAAACCTCCAGGGCCACTGCCAATCTACCCTGGAGGAAAATTCCTTCCCGACCCCAAATATGGCGATCAGCTGAACCCCGAGCATGTGGGCAAGACTCTCCAGCCAGACCCTCTGGAAAAAGGCTAACAATATCCTATCATTGACCCTTTGTACTAATTACCAGTGTGGCACGTTATTGACCTATTGACTAAACCCGTTATCCTATCATACCATCCCCTCCATAAACTTATCTAGCTTAATGTTAAAGTCATGGAGGTCCTTCCTCCCCACTGTTTCCCTCGGTAGGCTGTTCCAAAATTGCACTCATCTGATGGTTAGAAACCTTCGTCTAATTTCAAGCCTAAATTTCCTGACTGACAATTTATATCCGTTTGTCCTCGTGTCCACATTAGCACTGAGCTGAAATAATTCCTCTCCTTCCCTGGTATTTATCCCTCTGATATATTTAAAGAGTGCAATCATATCTCCTCTTAGCCTTCTTTTGGTTAAGGAAAACAAACCGAGCTCCTCAAGTCTCCTTTCATACGACAGGCTTTCCATTCCATGCACAAACCAGTTGGGAGTCTCCCCTGGGCTCAGGGTGTGGGGCTGATCTGAGGGGATGGACTTGCACACTTGGGATATTAGTGCAAAGATACAATTTCAATTTCTCAGAGAAATTTGAGGGCAATTTATATTTGGTAAAAATCTTATTTAGTGAAAGGAAAGCTCCAGTGACAGCCTGGTTACTGAGGTGCAAAACACTTTCCTCCTGGGAGAAACAAGAAGTTAGAATTAGAAATTTACAGAGTTTGTTCCAATGTTGGCACAGGTTTAATTTTGCTTCTGTGTAGGTTTGTTTCAGGCTGTGACTGGTTTGGTTTATTGGTTTGTTTTGTTTTTTTTAGTTGGAATGGAGATTTTAATTGACATTTTCTGGATTTGAATGGCTGACCTGCAACACCAATTTTGACATAGTTCTGCATATTTTATACAGATTTGGCCAGTATTCAAGGATTCAATTCCTTGATAGGAGGTTTTAGTGCTCAGGCTTATTTATTTTATCATCCTGCTGTAGCACACCTTTTTGATAAAAAGTTGAAATTATTAATTTATGGTATTTGTTAGTGTTTACTTTTTAAAACAAAGTTTTTCTTAGTGTTTGGGTTTTAAATTAAGCATTGTTTTTGGTTTCAATTTTTCATTTAGGTTTTGGTTATTGATAGGATCTTTAAGAACTTTGGATTTAACACTAAAATTTGGACAAATTTAGATTATTTAACCTGTTTAGTGTTTTATTTTAATAAAGGTTGTCTTGCTGTAAACCCTGGCCAGGGGGAGAGGAGATGAGCCTGGCCTTTAAGTGAGAAGGAACAGAGGCATGGGAGGCATGGCCCCCGTGAAGGGTGGGGCCAGGTGATGGGGGGGCGCAGCCCCCCAATTTTTTTTTGTCTAGCCCACCTCAGTCTCCCACCAAACGAGAACAGTCTGATGCCACCCCTGCTGGTCACTGGGTGTCACTGCTGCTCCATGGGAAACATGCTCTGTGCATTACCCAGATTGGTGGGAAACACACGCTGTGCATTACCGTGACTGATCCGTGGGTGTCACTGCTCCTAGAAGGCAGACACACGCTGTGCATTACGCCACCTGGCCACTGGGTGTCACTGGTGTATCAAGGGAAACACCTTCTGTGCATTACCCTGAATGACCACGAGGTGTCACTGCTGCGCCAAGGAAAACAGCTTCTGTGCATTACTCTGACTGCCCACTGGGTGTCACTGCTGCGCCAAGGGAGACATAAGAACGGAACCCCAGCCAATGGGAGTTGCCGGGGGCGGTGCCAGAGCTGCCTGGCCGCGCCTCCACAGCAGGGAGGGGGAGCGAGCCACCAGCAGCGTCTGAGCCCTGGGCAGAGCAGCAGCAGAGTCTGTGCCTGTCAGACAGACTCAGCCGGTGAGCTGTGGGGACAGCCAGACACAGAGACACAGCCGGGGAGGGGGGTTTGGTGGGGACAAACAGACACAGCCAGGGGGTTGTGGGACAGACAGACACAGCGGGGGGGGGGAACAGACAGACACAGCCGGGGGGTTGTGGGACAGACACACACAACGGGGGGGTGGGGACAGACAGACACAGCTGGGGGTGGTGGGGGCAGCCAGCCAGACACAGCTGGGGGGTTGTGGGACAGACAGACACAAGGACACAGCGAGGGGGTTGTGGGACAGACATACACAGCGGAGGGGGGACAGACAGACACAGCTGGGGGTGGTGGGGGCAGCCAGACAGACACAGCCGGGGGTTGTGGGACAGACAGACACAAGGACACAGCCAGGGGGGTTGTGGCACAGACACACACAGCCGGGGGTGGTAGGGACAGACAGACACAAAGACACAGCCGGGGGGGGCATTGGTGGGGACAAACAGACACAGCTGGGGGGTTGTGGGACAGACAGACATAGCCGGGGGTGGTGGGGGCAGCCAGCCAGACACAGCTGGGGGTTGTGGGACAGACAGACACAAGGACACAGCCAGGGGAGTTGTGAGGACAGACAGACGGACACAGCTAGGGGGTTGTGTGGACAGACAGATGGAGCCGTGGGCAGGGAAAGGATCAGCAATGGGCACCCCGGGGCTGGTATAAAATACACAGGATGGGGGGAGCTTCCTGAGGGGACTATAGCAACACCCCCCGCAGAGCAGACCCAGGTTGCAGCTGGCTCTGCCCATCACAGCCCCCTGCCCCACAGAGACCCACACAACCCTCTGCCCCCTCGAGAGACTCCCAATGACCCCTGTGTCCCTGTCACTCCTCTTCAGAGAGCCCTCCCCTTTGTGCCAGCCCACTGCCTCCCCTCCTCCAAAGCTCCCTACAATCTCCCCCTTTGCCTTCCACCCCCCAGCCCAGCCCATTCCATTGGCCGGGAGGCTCCCAGTCTAGTGGCTATCAGGGCCCATGGGAGCTGCACCTGAGGCAGGGTGCCTGCCTGCAGATGCAGACCTGCCTGGCTGTGCCTCCACAGCACAGGGAGGGGGAGCCACAGGTGAGCAAGCCCTGGTCCTCATCACAGTAATTCTCTGGATATTTAATTTCACTGAGGCAAAATGTGTGCAATTTTATGGGTTGAATGATTGAATGACATAATACCCACCTTCCTGCATTGTCCGTCACTAAGTCCAGTAATTTTGTCAAGTGTTTGTTGCACAACATGGTGGTGCCTACCCCTACCTTGTGCTTCAGGGGGTGATGGGGTCCAGGGCAGCCTGTTATAGCCTGTTATAGAACTACCTGATTAGTAAGTAGATATGTTGGCTGGCATCTTTTTTTACGTGTTCGCTCCCCCTGATGTTAGAACCTGGCTACACCACTGGGGAGGGGAGCTTCCTAGACCTGTGCAGCTGGGGCTTGGGTGAATTTTGTGATACTCTGCCCCTCCCCAGCTACCACCCTGCAGTCCCCACTCCTGCACCATGCTGGGCAAGGGGCAGCCCCATCCCCAGTGAGGCTATGGTGAGGGGTGGCAGCAGGGGAGGCCACACGTGATGGCAACCTCCCCCCTCGGTACCCACCATAGGGGAGGCGAGTGGGCTTTCTGGACCTGAGAGGGACCTAGGATCATGTGCAGTGAACTGCGGGGGAGAGGAGGGGTCCCTCCCCTGGAGCTTGCTGCTGCCAGGGAGGGTGGAGGGGAGTCCTCTTTGGCCCTAGCCCTGGGGCAGCGTTTCTGCACCCCAAGTTCCTTATCCCCAGCCCTGCCCCAGAGTCCTCACCTGACAGGAAAAACACGCAACTTAAATTTGGTGGTCAGTTTAGAGTATCATAGAATATCAGGGTTGGAAGGGGCCTCAGGAGGTCATCTAGTCCAACCTCATGCTCAAAGCAGGACCAATTCCCAACTAAATCATCCCAGCCAGGGCTTTGTCAAGCCGGGCCTTAAAAATCTCTAAGGAAGGAGATTCCACCACCTCCCTAGGTAACCCATTCCAGTGTTTCACCACCCTCCTAGTGAAAAAGTTTCTCTTAATATCCAACCTAAACCTCCCCCACTGCAACTTGAGACCATTACTCCTTGTTCTGTCCTCTGCTACCACTGAGAACAGTCTAGATCCATCCTCTTTGTAACCCCCTATCAGGTAGTTGAAAGCAGCTATTAAATCCTCCCTCATTCTTCTCTTCTGCAGACTAAACCATCCCAGTTCCCTCAGCCTCTCCTCATAAGTCATGTGCTCCAGCCCCCTAATCATTTTTGTTGCCCTCCACTGGATTTTCCAATTTTTCCACATCCTTCTTGCAATGTGGGGCCCAAAACTGCACGTAGTTCTCTAGATGAGGCCTCACCAATGTTGAATAGAGGAGAATGATCATGTCCCTCGATCTGCTGGCAATGCCCCTACTTATACAGCCCAAAATGCTGTTAGCCTTCTTGACAAAGGCCAGAGGAGGGAGTGTTAGTGCCTGTGCGGACTTCTGGGAAGTGCATGGGGTGGAAGGGGATGCTGGGATGCTCTGGAACCACTCCTTCAAAGCCAGTCAGGACTCTGGGGGAGCCTCCTCTCTGAGCAGACTGTCTCCAGGGCAAGAAGCTTACACCTTCCTGGGTCTGACCTCAGAGCATTCAGCATGCCCTTCCACACCATGCACTTTCCGCAGTGAGTCCGCCCAGGCAGGGTCCTGGGGCAGCCAGAGGTCCCTGCACCCCAACTCCGTAGTCAGATGTGACTCTCAGCCAGACTGTAAAACAGAAGGTTTATTAGATGACGGGAACACAGTTTAAACAGAGCTTGTTGGTACAGAAAACAGAACCCCTCTGTCAGGTCCATCTTGCAGGGTGGGAAGCCCAGAACCAAGTTCTGGGTCTCTCCCCATTTCCCCAGCCAGCGCCAAACTGACACTCCCTCCTCTGGCCTCTGTGTCTCTTCTGGACAAGGAGGCCACCTGATCTCTTTGTTCCCAACACCTTCAGTTGGCATCTTGCAGGGGAAACTGGGGCACCCACACAGTATTCAGAGAAAATATTAAGAACATTCCCACTTCATCACAACAGGTGCAACAAAATATAATACTGTATATTGAAGTAGGCAAGTGCTGCTTCTGACTTTCCACTTTTAATTGACCCTTGTAATCTTGTGGCGCTGACGCGTTGTAGCTTCATTTTATATCGGCTTACAGGGCGGGAGCGGGGGGGCACCACCATTTTGGGCCCCACCAAAAATTATACAAACCTACCGCCTATGACTCTGTCACTTTAAGTTTGCTGCAAAAAGCTCTAGACCTCTCATCCAAGTCATTTTATTTTGTCAGCAAAACAGGGCAGTTTTGTCGCCAGATGTGGCATTGTAGTGTGTGCACCAGCCACAAGCTACTGACCGAGGGAGTGTTGTGTGTTTTTCACACACCTGAGCAATATAATGATGCTGAAATAACTTTATAATGCAGACCTGGCCAAAGATTCACACACACACAACTTGCAAGGGAAACGTCACCTGCTCCTCTGCTTTGCAGAATCCAAAGACAAGCAAAGCTTGTCAGGCCCTGGTGGCGATGGCAGGGAGTCAGGTGTGGGCAGACAGTGTGCTTTTGCCAGCCACAGGCACCATGGCTTAGCTGGCTAAAGCATCTGTTTCATAAACAGGAGATCTTGGATTCAACTCCCAGTGGTCCCTGGTTGTTGGGGCACCTGCTACTGTCAGAAGGCAAGATTCAGAGTTAGAGTTAGATGGGCCTTTGGTCTAGCCCAGTGTGGTTTTTCTTATAGTTTAAATTACACTCCCAGGCACTGATAATAGAGTTACTGAACGTTTGGGAGTTAAGAGCTGATAGGTCAGTGGTCCAGTCACCACACAGATGACCTCCTCCCTCTGGGACAGGGGCAGGTCTGACCTCTCACCCAAATGCTCATTTTTGTGGCTCCTAGAATCTGTGCGCAGTTCGTTTAGTTTACGGCAAAGGTTGAGTCCTGCTTTGTGCACCGTGTGTGAGAATGAAAATCCTAAACTGCCACTCAACGCCACGCCCCTGCCCCACCCCCTCTCCCCAAGGACCTGCTCCTACGCTGCCTCTTCCCCCAAGACCCCTCCTCCCGCTCACTGCTCTCCGCCCCCTCCCCGCCCTCACTCGCCCTTACGGTCATTACAAAGTGGCAAGGCAGAGCCCTCCCATGTTTAAAAGCCCTGGGGTGTTGTTCCCCCCTGTTCAGGCACCCCTGGGGCCCTGCACTTCACACAGCTCTCCCTGATTTCAGCTGTTAGTGAGGGACCCTCACTGCTAGCGCTGACTGGGCAGTTTGTTGCATGAGAGACACTGTCCCAAAGCAGGACTAATGCTTAGAGCTGGTTATCAGTGATTTCAGATCTGTTGGTCTGCAGCAAGACTCTCCATTGAGTCTTAATCAGCTCTGTTATTACACAGGGAAGAACAAAAGGGTCAAATGGGGCCTGGAACCCTTAAGAAGAATCCACCCCACCAAGTACCAACGCTTGTCGCTACCTGCTCTCAACCCCACTGAGAATGTTTTGGGGTCACTCCTTGCCTGTATCAACCTAGGGGGTCTCAGAGACTCACAATTAACAGGTGCTCCAGTGGCGCAATTGGTTAGCGCACAGTACTTATAGGGCAGTGCTGAGAGGAGCTATGCTGAGGTTGTGAGTTGAAACCTCACCTGGAGCACTGGTTTGCATTAACAAAGTGGTGTCACCCCCTTATTTGGCCATGTAGAATTCCAGCCCTGGGACACTGAGGAGGGGAGGAGTCAAAAATGCCCACTTCTCTTATTACCTCCTCTCCAGAGCACAGGTCAGAATCTACCATCCTTTCTCCCCCCCAGCCCCTGTGCCAGGATCCCTCAAGCAGAGCCTGGAGTCCTGCCCATCCTTGAGCCTGGAGGGAGAGGAGCAAGGAGCCATTGTTAGAGGGCTTTCCCTTCCCCCGCCCACTTCCCTGGTTCTTGTCAAGCAAACAGCAAAAGACCAGAAGTCGGAAGCGCAGACAAAGGGATGTTTACTGGGGTTAGATTCCAAGCAAGCAGATTTCAAAGCCCTTCACACCAGTCGGGCTTATCTCTATAGACCGACAGAGTCTGTTCCCCAGTGTCCCCCTTCCCAGCTCTGACACTGCAGAGCATTTACCCCACATCCCTACAGACAATTCTTTCCTGGGTGCTGGCGGGTGAGTCCTGCCCACATACTCAGGGTTTAACTGGTCGCCATATTTGGGGTCAGGAAGGAATTTTCCTCCAGGGCAGGTTGGCAGAGACCCTGCGGGTTTTTCACCTTTCTCTGCAGCGTGGGGCACGGGTCACTTGCTGGAGGATTCTCTGCACCTTGAAGTCTTTAAACAACGAGTTGAGGACTTCGATAGCTCAGACATAGGGCAGGGATTTGTTACAGGAGTGGGTGGGTGAGAGTCTGTGGCCTGCGTTGTGCAGGAGGTTGGACTAGACGATCATAATGGTCCCTTCTGACCTTAAAGTCTATGAGTCTATGAGCTCTGACACTGCAGAGTGTTTACCCCACGTCCCCGTTCCCAGCTCTGACACTGCAGAGCCTTGGCTGTGTCCCTGTTCCCCGTTCCTTATTTCCATCCCCCCCGTTAGCATGATTCCAATTTCCTCTTCCACTTCCTGTCTGACCCCAGTTCATACAGTAATATTCTCAGCTAGACCTTAACCAATCATTTTACTGAAATGTAACTAACCAATTCTAACCTATTGTAACAGAATTCTCTAACCAATTACATCCCACACCCCTAATTAACTTACACCCAGCAAAATTAACTCGGCAGCAGACAGAAACAATTAGAGAACCAGACAGATTGACAATAGAAAAGTGGGGGGCCAGAAAGACAAACCCTACAGAAATGAGGGTTTCACAACCACAACCATTGAGAAGGGATTTCGTGCCAGACCGGATGCTCCCTTAAGATCTGTTTCTTTATCTGCTGGTGATGGGCACTATTGGGACAGGATTGTCTTCCTAACAGCCCAACCCCACCTTAGTTCAGTGTGAGGAGTTTGGGAGGTGAGGATGGGACCGTTCGCTTCCCAGCTTATGGCTGCCCCTGCTGCTTAGCCAAAGGCCTTAGCCTATGAACAAGGCTCAGACTCTCCGAGGGAGAGAAGCCCCAGACACAGGCAGACTGGGATTTTGGGTCTTTGTTTTATACCCCTGTTACTAGCTAAGTGATTTTACCGAAATATCGGGTCTGCCTAGCTGAGAGCCAATAACAGCCTGACAGTGATAAGGAAAAATGCTTTATTCTGCAGAAGAAAGGAGAGCTCTGTAGTAGATACAGAAAACTCTACTGCACACAAGTTTCACAAGCTTTTTATACACTTTCAGACAAAGACCATGCCGTGTTAACAATTCATTGGTGGTTACTAAACCCCGTAACACCGTTATCTGGTAAGGAAAAACTGGCTTAAAGCAGGATCTTTTTCTGCCTCTGGCAAGCAAAAAAGATTAGTTACAAAGTTCAAGGTACTGTGTATGTGAGGCCTTTTGGAGGCTTCTGCCTCCACCTACTGGCCGTTTGCAAAACTATTAAGAAGGGGGGTGGGGGCTACCCCAAATAGCTTTCACAGTGATAAAAATACACCTAAGTTCTTAAAGTCTAGGCCTTTGTAGGCAGCCTGAATATCTCTAGGCCTCCCTATTCCAAAAAAACAGGAAATGACATTAAAACATTCCCGGGGCTCTCCCTGTGCACCTGGCTAGGGCATTGGAGTTGAAAGTGCTGTCCAGAGTGGTCACATTGGAGCACTCTCAGATAACTCCCGGAGGTCAATACCGTCAAATTGCACAATGCTGTGTCTGCACTACCCCAAATTCAGTGGCTGCTCAGTAGGCCACCAAGCCTGCCTGCCTTGTTTGTGGGGGAGAGGGGGCACAACAAACAATGGCAGTATCACTGCAGAAGAGAGCTCGCCCCCTGCCATCAGTGAGGGTTGCCTCACAGCCGCTGACTCCAGGAGCAGGCAGGAGCTAGCCAAGGAAACACGCCACTGCTCTGCCCTGTTACATTAGCACTTCAGGGAGCATGGCACAATGGAAGGCAGAACGTGTGGGGGGGAGGCAGGTGATCCCATGTGCCCCCCCCCCCCGCTTCACCAATGGTTGGGGATCCACAGGGCTTTGTGTTTAATTTTAGGGGACCCTGGTAAAAAGATGCTGAGAACCACTATGCGAGAGGTCTGTGAAGCCAGGAATGAATGGGCTAAAGTGAAGCGCGAAGTCTTATTTACCCTTTCCCACCATGCAGTAAAGGTGGGGGGAGGGCGAGCTGCCTGATGACATTCACGTGGGGAACTCCTTGCCATGGTACGTTGTGAGGGCGAAAGGTAGAACTGGCTTCCACCGAGAATGAGAGACGTTAATAGAGACTAGGTCCCTCAAGAGTTATTAGTGAAGTTGGTCAGTGATGCAATCCCACGCTTGAGGGAAGCCCTAAATCTCTGATGTCACAGAGACCAGGAGTGGAAGATGAGGGTGGATCACTTCAGCTTGTCCTGTTCTGTGCACTGTGACGTTATGAGTGTGATATAATATCTCATTGAAAGGTGACAGGGCCAGAAAGAGTTAAGTAACTCATAGACTAACCTGACCCATGGGTGAACCTTGAGGACGGGTTAGGAAGATCTGTAAATGACTAGAGCTTTGAAATGCAAGTCTGCATTGTTAGAGATAGAAGGGGAGATGTTTGCTCAGGTCTTGTGATGTCAGCAAACAAGTCTTGTCTATTGCTATAGTTTTAATTCAAAGATCAAAAAAGGAATATTAACATTTATGATGATACTTGAGTGAAATAGTATGATTGTCTATGTGTCTCTTTGAAGGTTGTGCTAACCTGTATCTGAACTGTTTAATGGGTAAATTACTCTGTGCTAATTGCCAGGATGTTTGGGAGAAGGAGTTGAGCCTATTGTTTTCTCAGGCTGAAAGGCTGCTGGAAATGTATAAGAACCCTGGAACACAATTCCTTCTTCATCTCAGATCTGCTTTGGGTTTCAAGAGGGGGAAACCTTAAGCCATAAGGATTGAGATCCCCAGTCATTGACTAGAGCCACCCTGAATATGGAAATTGGACTATAACCTCTGGACTATTTCTAAAAGGACTTTTGGCAACTACAAGCTCTTCTCTGCTGTGTATCTGAACCTTAAGAATTGAATTCAAGTCTCTCTGTAGATTAATCTTTTAACCAACACTCTCTCTCTTTTCTTTGTTAATAAATTTGAGCTTAGTTGATAAGAATTGGCTATAGCGTGTATTTTGGGTAAGATCTAAGTTATAATTGAACCTGGGTATGTGGCTGATCCTTTGGGATTTGAAGAACCTTTTCTTTTATATGATGTAGTAAGATTCTCAGGAATCATCATCATATCTGACAGGTGTGTCTGGACGGAGGCCTGAGGCTGGGCACTTTAAGGGAACTGCGTGGTTTGGACTTCTAAGTGACCAGTGAGGTACTGTAGAAGCTGTTTTGTGCTGGTTGGTAAATCTAAGTATTGGAATAACCACCAGCATTTGGGGTTTGTCTGCCCCGTGTTGTTTGCAGTTCACCCTGATTGAGTGACCTCAGCTAGTTCCCACGGGCAGCACCGTCACAGCACTCCACCAGAAGCTCTTGCAGTGCCCAATGTCAGAGACGGGATACTGGTCTAGATGGACCATCTGACCCACTCCAGCCTTC
Organism: Mauremys mutica; assembly: GCF_020497125.1. Taxonomy (NCBI): domain Eukaryota; kingdom Metazoa; phylum Chordata; order Testudines; family Geoemydidae; genus Mauremys; species Mauremys mutica. The sequence goes on along the minus strand of NW_025423268.1, from coordinate 714,843 downwards.
TTGCAGGAAATCATGGGGGTGAAAGAATTAATGGCTAATGAGCTCTGCTGCATAAGGTCATCTAGAATAACCGGACAGGCCAGTATGAATAACCTCTTTGTACCATTCAATATTAACACAGAAAATATGGGGACGAGTTATTCTAATTCCTTCCTTTGGAAATGAAATGATGCATGAAGGAAAAAAATGAAACTCAAAACGATATCGGTAAGTTATTTTCTACATTATGCAAGCCTTGCCTCAGCAACTCACTCATACCGACAACACATGAAACCAAACAGCTAGGTGAATATAGATTACAAAATAGCCCCCTCCTGGAAAAACCTCATGCTAACACATCAAGCTCTACAGATAATATAAATGCTATTTCTCTCAAAGCTCTGTTGGCCTATGGGGCTTTTTTTGTTTTCTGAGCAATTTAAGCTTCAGCCGTCTAAAGAAGTTCAAGAAAAAAAATCCAACCACCAGGGTCTCGTCTAGCTCAGGGTCCAGCTCAACCTCCTCCGCACGCCACTGGCCCTCCTCTCCTCTTCCCTTCTGCCACCAGGTTGACCCGGACACTAGGGCAGGAACAGGGTGAGGAAGCAAGTCAAGCTGAGCAAGGCAGGCCAAAGCGAGTCTTGTCTTCATGGGCTGCTCACAATGACGTCATTTTGCTGCAAAAACATCCTGGGCAGAGAAGCAACAGGCCAAAGAAATGCCATGCAGCTGTGTTAGCCTGAAGATCTAAAGGTTCCTGGTTCAAACCTGGGCTTTGGCAGGCCCTTTCATCCCTCTTTGTGCCGGGCTGGCTTCTTTCCTGGGAGCAGTAGCAGAGCCTTTAGCTGACATGAGCCCCTGCTCCCAAGCCAGACAACACACTGTGGGCTTCTGCCCCTAGTTGGCCCACCTGACCTTTAACAATGAGGGATGGGATCTGTCTTTCCCATATGACTTATTGGTTGACCAAATATGGCAGGAATAAAATGAGGCAGTGGGAATAGTGCCAGAGGGGGTGATGGGCAGGGACTGGGGATGAAAGCTCCTCTGTGCAGCTGAGTGAGGGCAGTACCAGGGAAGGGACATCTGTGAAAGTGGCCATGTGGAAGGTGGAAGGGATTTGGGGGCCCAGGAGGAGGCACTTGATGTTCAGTGCCTTGGAGCAGCTGGACATAGACATGGTGGGCATTCAGGAAATGCACATTAATGACTTCAGGGTACATTGATGGGCAGAGGGTGATTGGAGAAAGGGCCTGTCTTTCTGGTCCTCCAGGCCAGGGAAGAACGATGGGGTTGGAGTCTTGTTCTTCACATCCGTGGTGTGAGTACAGAAGGGGCTGGAGCTCTGACTAGGTACCTAATTACTGGTGGACTTTGTGCTCCGTGGCACTGGTTACTCTATATTAGTGTTTATCGTCCCCAGTTAAGGTGTGAAAGAAAAGATCAATGGAAGGAAGTGGCTCCCTTCCTCTGGACTGCATGGTGTTTGGTGTTGGGGGGATTTCAATTGTTGCAGCTGGCCTGAGGACCGCTGGTCCTGTTTTCCCAGCCATCAGAGGAAACTTTTTTATGATGAGCACTAGCTGGCGTAGGTCTGTAGCAAGGTCGGCTTAGAGGACTTGTTTCTCCGTAGTTGAACCTGTGGAGGGTGGGCGATAGCCTCTTATTCCTCTGACCCGAGCTCACACCAGCCACAGAGGGGATACACCTTTCTGCGGGGACAGACCAGGAGTCACATTGACCAGATTTCTGTGAAGGAGAGCACGTTGACAGCCCAGTGCAGGGTGGTGCCAATGGACTGTTCGGATCACGCAGCTCTCACCGTGTGCTCAATGTGGGCAATTCCCTGACCCATGGCAGAGGATTTTGGAAGCTGAACATCCAGAGCTTGCAAGATAAAGGAGCAGGGAGGCAAAGCCTGGCAGTGTTGGCAGAACAGGAAAGCATCAGAGGGTCCTATGGCAACCAGGGGGATTGGTGGGAGTCGGTGAGGGAGGAGTTGGCGGCTTTGTACCAGCAGTTGGGCAAACACCGCAACATTAAAGAAACCAATGGTGCCACGTCCTGCAATGTCGCCTGTGGGATTTCCACAAGAGCATCCAGGCTGGGGAGCTAGTCAGCCTGTGATTGTATGACTGGATCAAGCGACAGCTGCCCGAGTTCCAGGTGATGAGGCTGCAGTTGGCTGATTTGAGCAGGAGCACCGAGTGAAGGGAGGGGCGGCCTGCCCTGACATTTTTGCAGCCTGCAGGGAATGGAGACAAAGCAGGGGGATGCGGGGACTCAGGGCAGGACCCATGGATCTGATAGTGCAGGACCACGGTCGATGGAGGAGGAGAGAGAGTCCTGCGAGAGGAAGCCGCTGGTGGGAAGCAATAAGTGCAGAGTGCAAACCAGCCAGCTGAGAGTCACAGGGGTCCAAAAAAGTAACTAGCAGCAGGTCCCATGGTGTAATGGGCTGCCCTCAGGACTCTGAATTCTGTAATTTGAGTTCAAATCTCCGTGTGACCTCCTGGAAATATGCTGGTTTGCTGCAAAGCCTTGGAGCTCAATGTGCTTGACTACCCTTTGTCTGGGTGAACTAGAGTGAGGTTTTATTTCCCCTCCTGCTGGGTGACTGAGGCCGGGGCCAGCTCCAGGCACCAGCACAGCAAACAGGTGCTTGGGGCGGCACGTCTGGTTCTTCAGCAGCAATTCGGCAGCAGGTCCCTCAGTCCCTCTCGGAGGGAAGGACCTGCTGCTGAATCACCGTTGAAGAATGAAGTGGTGGTGGTAGAGCTGCCGCCAAAGTGCCACTGACGGCAGCTTTTTTTTTTTTCCTCCACTTGGGGCAGCAAAAAAGCCGGCCCTGACTGATGCCCACTGGAGATAGGTCTTTGGTCCAGCTTGTTCAGTGGACTGGCCACTGTAGGTTGGGGGTCCCAGAACTTAACAGTCTGGCTAGAGATTCCTGCGGGTTCACTGGATGGTTGTTTCTCGCTGCTTCACCTGATGTCCACAACTTTGGTCCCTGTACCTGCAGCTGCCACCCTCTTCCTCTTGCCCACATGGCATTTAAAGGAAGGAGGGCCAGGGCCAGGCTTCATAGTCAGGGCTAGGCAGGAGGGAGGCACAGTCCCAGGGTGGAGCCCCACACACCTTTCCTGCTCTGGGCACCTAGAGCAGAGGCAGCTGGTGCTGACAGCTCCAAGGGAAGGTTTAAAAGCCACAGAGCAACCGAGGGCAGGAGGAGGGGAGGACCATGCCTATGTGTGGCCAGCAGACAGCCACAAAGACACCAGACAGCCTGCTCCCTGCAATGCCAAACCCTCACTGAAAGCCACCCACAGGCCAGCTGCTGACGCTCTGTGGCCAACATCCAAATACGATAGGAAAGCAGGGCCAGCCCCCTTGGTGGGGCCTCTGGCCGTTCCCACTCCACGTGCTGACTTTGGCAGTGGGGCAGGAGATTTTTTCCCCAAGAGGCTTTTCCCCAGCTGGCGAGAAGCAGAGAAACACCCAGGCTCCCAAGGTGCTATTTACCAAACCCCCTCAAGCACAGGGACAGGCGCACACTTGGAAGAGGGAAACTGCTCCACACTCTAGCCCGGGCAGCCGCCCAGTTTCTTTGGCAAGTCAGGAAGGGCAAAGGCGAGACTGGAAGCACCTGGGGCTCATGCCCCAGCCTTTGTGACACCCAACCCCCAACTCCTTCCCGGGGCTCTAGCTGAAGCCAGAGCATTGGCCTGAGCAGCCAAGAAGAGGTTCCAGCCCTGAAGGGAGCAGGACTTTCAGCACAAAGATAAAACCGGACAACCACAACCGCAAAGGGACTTGAGCCCTCACTTTACTGAGCCGAGGTCAGACGCCTTCTCAGTTAGGCCACACAGTTATAATGGAAAAGCCTCTCCAAGCCCTTCTTTGGAAAAGGCAGACACTGTGTTTCTCAGATCCTCTACTGAATGGGGCCGAGACTCTCTGGGCACAAGAAGTCGAGTTCCCAGCGACACGTGAGACTTAATTCTATGGGGCCAGGTGCAGGACTTTGGCAGGGAGGCTCAGGCATGGGGAATTGGGGTGCAGCGGACAGGCCGGCTGTCTAGGTGGGGAGATTTAGTCTCACTGAGGAGGAGGAGGAATCCTGCTGATAGGCAGTGGCTGTGGAGAAAAAGAGGGATCTCCAGGCTGCTCAAGTCTCCTTCTTCCAGCTCCTCATCTGGCTGGGCTGCTCCACCAGCCTGGACAAGTCCTCTGCATGCTCAGCAAATAGCCCAGAGCCATTTCTGCCCAAACCTGTGCTGGGGGGTGAGCGTCTGGCTTCCCTGTCCCATCCGCGCTAGAGCAGACCACTAGATTGAGAGAGACAGTCAACAACTATTAAGGCTAAGATTATATAAATGGCGTCACAGAAACTGTGACTTTCAGAGATCTCAGTGACATTTTCCGCCTCAGCCCTGGGGCAGCAAGACTGGAGCTGTCGGCTGGTGGGGGCCCCACGGCTATCAGCCACCAGTGGCGGAAGGGGCTCTCACAGGCCTATGCCACCATGGATGGACGCCACAGCTCCCAGCTACTGAGAGCAGCGGGATGCCCCCAGAGCTCCCAGCTGTTTTGGGTGGATCCCAGAGCTCCCAGCCACCACATGGGACAGGGGGACCCTGGAGCTCCCAGTGGGATGACCAGGTTATAAGTCCGGTCAGCGGTGCTGCGGGGCTCAGGCAGGCTGGTCCCTATGTGTCCTAGGGCACCGCACTGTGCCCTGGAAGTGACCAGTAGGTCCCCCCCGCTGCACCGCTGACCAGGAGCCGCCCGAGGTAAGTCTGCACTCCAACCCCCTGCCCCAGCCCTGAACCCCCCCAAACCCAGAGCCCCCTCTTGCACCCCAGAGCCCTCACCCCTGTGCCCCAGCCCAGAGCTTCCTCCCACACCTGGAACCCCTCATCCCTGCCCCCACCCCAGAGCCATCACCCCATCCTGGACCCCAACCCCCTGTCTCAACCCACAGCCCCCTCCTGCACTCTGAATCCCTCGGCCCCACCCTGCAGCCTGGAGCCCCCTCCTCCACCCCAAACCCCTCATCTCCCCACAGCTCCCACAGGCAGATCCTGGAGCTCCCAGCAGCCATGGGTGGCCGGGGAGCCCCCACAGCCCCACACCACTGCGTATGGACCCTGCAGCTCCTACGAGTGGACCCCAGACCTCTCAGCTGCTGCGGATGGACCCAGGATTTCCCAACAGGCATTGATGGCATGAGGATCCTGCAGCCCCATGTCATTGCTAATAGACCGTGCAGCTCCGAAGACCCTGGAGCTCCCAGCCACCACAGGCAGCCCTCAGCCGCCACAGGCAAGAGAGGGAGCCCCCAGCGCTCAGACACTGCAGGCAGAGCCCGGCGTTCCCAGTCACCAGGGGGGGGTGAGGAGAAGCCGCAGCCCCCGGCCATTGCAGGTGGCCCCGTAGCTCCCAGCCGCCACAGGTGGATGCCAGAGCCCCCAGCTGCCATCGGGACCCCGCGGCCCCCGGCCGCCACGGGCAGGAACCGTCACCCTGCGACCGGCAGAAAACAGCCGTGCGCGGAAGCCCATCGTGCCCTGTGACCCCCCCGGTGCTGCGGCTTCTCACCAGGCAGGAGGCGGCGCCTAGTAGTTTCCCCAGGAATTGAAATTAGGGGGGGTGTTTGAATTTACAGGGGGGTGTCAGGGCCAATGAGATATATAAAATAGATGTGAATAAAGTAAATGTTTTGTTAGGATAATGCAAATTTAACATAAGGATAATGCAAGTTACACATAACAGGTCTAGATTTCTAAAAATATATATAATTTAAAAAAAATGTATTTAATTTAAATTGACTTTTGAAAAGTAAGCCCTCATGGGATAAGAGGGAAGTCCTCTCATGGATCAGTAACTGGTTAAAATCTTGGAAACAAAGGGTAGGACTAAATTATCAGTTTTCAGAATGGAGAGAGATAAATAGTGGTATCCCAGAGGGGTCAGTACTGGGACCATTACTGTTCAACACACTCATAAATGATCTGGGAAAATGGGTAAACAGTGAGGTGACAAAATTTGCAGATGATACAAAACTGTTCAAGATAGTTAAGTCCCAGGCAGACTGCGAAGAGTTACAAAGGGATCTCACAAAACTGGGTGATTGGGCAACAAAATGGCAGATGAAATTCAATGTTGATAAATGGCTTCATCGGATGCATAGAATGGAACATATAGTGAGGATATATGTATATGCACACACACATACACACAGAGAACATGAAAAGGTGGGAGTTGCCCAACCAACTCTAAGAGGCTAATTAATTAAGATGAGCTATTCTCAGCAGGAGAAAAAAAACTTTTGTAGTGATAATCAAGATGACCCATTTAAGATAGTTTGACAAGAAGGTGTGAGGATACTTAACATGGGGAAATAGATTCAATGTGTGTAATGGCTCAGCCATTTCCAGTCTCTATTTAAGCCTAAATTGATTGTATCTAGTTTGCATATTAATTCAAGTTCAGCAGTTTCTCGTTGGAGTCTGTTTTTGAAGCTTTCTGTTGCAAAATTGCCACCTTTAAATCTGTTACTGAACGGCCAGAGGTTGAAGTGTTCTCCTACTGGTGACTTAATGTTATAATTCTTGACGTCTGCTTTGCATCCCATTTATTCTTTTGCACAGAGACTGTCTGGTTTGGCCAATGTACGTGGAAGAGGGGCATTGCTGGCACATAATGGCATATATCACATTGGTAGATGTGGAGGTGAACGAGCCCCTGATGGCATGGCTGATGTGATTAGGTCGTATTATGGTGTCACTTGAATAGATATGTGGCCAGAGTTGGCATCGGGCTTTGTTGCAAGGATAGATTCCTGGGTTAGTGTTGTTGTTCTGTGGTTGCTGGTGAGGATTTGCTTCAGGTTTGGGGGTTGTCTGTAAGCAAGGACTGGCCTGTCTCCCAAGATCTGGGAGCGTGAGGGATCATCTTTCAAGATAGGTTGTAGATCTTTGATGATTCGCTAGAGAGGTTTTAATTGGGGGATGAACGTAAAGGCCAGTGGTGTTCTGTTATTTTCTATGTTGGGCCTGTCTTGTAGTAGGTGACTTCTGGGTACTCTTCTGGCTCGGTCAACCTGTTTTTTCACTTCAGCAGGTGGGTAATGTAGTTTTAAGAATGCTTGATAGAGATCTTGTAGGTGTTTATTTCTGTCTGAGGGATTGGAGCAAATACGGTTGTATCTTAGAGCTTGGCTATAGACAATGGATCATGTGGGGTGTCCTGGATGGAAGCTGGAGGCATGTAGGTAAGTATAGCGGTCAGTGGGTTTCCGGTATAGGGTTGTATTTATGTGACCATCTCTTATCAGCACAGTACTGTTAAGGAACTGAACCACTTGAGTGAATTGATCTAGGCCGAGGTAGATGGAGGGATGGAAATTGTTAAAATTATGGTGGAATTCCTCAAGGGCTTCTTTTCCATGAGTCCAGATGATGAAGATGTCTTCAGTGTAGAGCAAGTACAGTAGGGGCATTAGGAGACGAGAGCTAAGGAAGCGTTATTTTAAGTCAGCCATAAAAATGTTGGCATACTGTGGGGCCATGTGGGTAACCATAGCAGTGCCGCTGACTTGAAGATATATATTGTCCTCAAATGTGAAATAGTTGTGGGTGAGGACAAAGTCGTGAAGTTCAGCCACCAGGTTTGGAATGTAACTAGTTCACAAAACTGGGGAGGGGGGGTGTTGGGAAATCACTGCTCATGCCCCTGGCCAGCCTATTTCCCTTTGCCGCTCTGAAACATGCCCCCACGTGCAGGCCCCGAAGCTGGGCCCGGGGGCAGAAGGCCAGGGAGAGGCTTTGGCTAGGGCCAGCGTGTCCTTGCGAGGTAATTGTCTCTCTGGAGGTGAAAGTCATCAGTTTGGGGTGCGAAGGGAAGTGGCCGTCGAAGGAGAATGCAAGGCATGTGGTGGGCAGGCCAGGGATTTCTTTGTTCCCCCCTTCAAAAGGGGTCACCCTCCCCTTTGGGGAATCGAACCCCAGTCTCTCGTGTGACAGGTAGGGATACTCACCACTATACTAACGAGGAAAGGGACACGGGGAGGGGCCCCAGCTCCCACAGACCAGCTACGGTCAGCGTACACCTACACCGTCGCATGGGCCCCAGCAGGCAACAGCACCCCTGGCCCTCTTCTGCTTCCCAAAGGCTTTGGCCGCAGCAACAGCCCTGGGAAAAGCCCTGGCCCTCCTCACCTGCCCTTGCCCAGCACGACGCCTTTTTGGGCCTACACAGCTCCTCACACAACACCCGCCTGGGACCTTGCCCTCACCTACCAGCTCAGCAGCACCTTTTTTCCTCTCAAAACCTCCTCTTGACACCCTCCCCCTCCCACACTTCAGACTCACCTCATCACAAACTCACCCACGGCCCCTTTGGCTTCTCAAGCGCCTCTGGAGGGACGCAGCTTCCCAGGCACGCAGATCCTTCCCTTCAACGTGCACTGGACGGACATTCGAAACACAGCCCTTTCCAGGAGGGAATGTGCTGCTTTTGGACCCTGGCGCACAGCAAGAAGTCCTGGGACTCTTTTTCTGACAGATGGACCCCACTGACTTGCCTTTACCAAGCAGAAACTAAGGACCGGCTGACATAGGCGGCAGATTTGTATAATTTTTTTGTGGGGCCCAAAATGGTGGTGCCCCCCCTCTCCCGCCCTGTAAGCCGATATAAAATGAAGCTACAACGCGTCAGTGCCACAAGATTACAAGGGTCAATTAAAAGTGGAAAGTCAGAAGCAGCACTTGCCTACTTCAATATACGGTATTATATTTTGTTGCACCTGTTGTGATGAAGTGGGAATATTCTTAATATTTTCTCTGAATACTGTGTGGGTGCCTCAGTTTCCCCTGTAAGATGCTACTTGAAGGTGTTGGGGACAAAGAGATCAGGTGGCCTCCTTGTCCGGAAGAGACACAGAGGCCAGAGGAGGGAGTGTCAGTTTGGAGCTGGCTGTGGAAATGGGGAGAGACCCAGAACTTGCTTCTGGGCTGCCCTCCCCGCAAGATGGACCTGACAGAGGGGTTCTGTTTTCTGTACCAACAAGCTCTGTTTAAACTGTGTTCCCGTCATCTAATAAACCTTCTGTTTTACGGTCTGGCTGAGAGTCACATCTGACTGCGGAGTTGTGGTGCAGGGACCTCTGGCTACCCCAGGACCCCGCCTGGGCGGACTCACTGTGGAAAGTGCATGGTGTGGAAGGGCATGCTGAATGCTCTGAGGTCAGGCCCAGGGAGGTGTAAGCTTCTTGCCCTGGAGACAGTCTGTTCAGAGAGGAGGCTCCCCCAGAGTCCTGACTGGCTTTGAAGGAGTGGTTCCAGAGCATCCCAGCATCCCCTTCCACCCCATGCACTTCCCAGAACTCCGCACAGGCACTAACACTCCCTCCTCTGGCCTTTGTCAATGTTATATCCTTGGGGCAGCCGGTGTAGGAAGCAATCACTTGAGGCCAGAGAGCAGACAGCTAACCAACACCTCCATTTTATTTACAGAGACAGAGAGCTCACTCAGCCGGTTGAAACCGGCTGAGCTATCCCTTAATAGTCTAACTCAGTTGCCATAGTAACAAAACCCATGACAACCAAATACACAACATATTCCTCCCCCCCTAATAAGAACATCCCCAAAATAAAACACACACTAAACTAGAGAAGGAGGGTAGACTGCCTCCATTCCCGGCTAAACCCTGGGGATTATTTTGCCCCATAACCGTGGGTTCGCCCTAACTAAAGATCCAGCCGATGAGGAGGCCTTCTGTCTCTAGGTGGATTACGGCGAACTTCTGGTGTTGTTGCACCCGAAAGTACTAGGGGCTCAGGGTCCGCAGCACGAATAGGTGAGGAGGTGGTATCAGCTCGTGCTGGGCAAAGGGGTATCTCAGCTGCCGGCGGTAATGGAGGAGAACAGTCAGGAACAGGTGACTCATGATTCGGTGTCTCACCAGGAGGGGTGAAGTCAGACCCCTCAACTGCAGATGCGTCCTGAAGACTGGCATGACCTGGCAACAGCTGATCTACATGTCGCCGCCAGGTAAGATTCTCTGCAGTCCGGACTGTATAGGAAACAGGTCCTGTTTGAGTGATGACTGTGGCCGGGACCCATTTAGCTCTGGAAGTATAATTCCGAGCCAAAACTGGCTGTCCTGGGCTAAAGGTTCGGTCTTTTGCTCTGGGTGCCCGTCTGATGACTTGATATTGCTGCTGATGTTGCACAGTTTGTCTGGGTTCAGAAGGTTTCAGCAGATCAAAGCAAGTGCGCAGCTGTCGTCCCATCATTAGAAAGGCTGGGGAAGCCTGGGTCGTAGCATGAGGTGTGTTTCTATAGGAAAGTAAGAAGGTATCCAGACGCTTTTGAATGGAGTGTTGTCCCTTTGCTGATTTCAAAGCGTTTTTCATTGTCTGCACAAATCTTTCAGCTAATCCATTGGTGGACGGATGATATGGTGCTGACGTGATGTGGTGTATCCCATTTGCCTTCATAAAATTTTGAAACTCCTGAGAGACGAACTGCGGTCCGTTGTTGCTCACAAGTTGTTCTGGCAGACCAAAACGACTAAAGAGTCCTCGTAGTTTTTGAATAGTACTCTCTGCAGTAGTGGACTGCATTATAGAGACTTCTGGCCATTTAGAATGGGCATCTACTGCCACCAAGAACATGCTTCCTTCAAGGGGGCCAGCAAAGTCAACGTGGATACGTTGCCACGGGTTTTCAGGCCAGTCCCATTGGTGTAGGGGTGCCAACTGGGGTGCATTTCTTACACCCTGACATGACATACAAGCTTTTGCCTTCTCTTCAATAGCCTTGTCCAATCTAGGCCACCAAAAATAGCTTCGTGCAATTTCCTTCATGCGCACTATTCCACAGTGACCGGAATGTAGCTGTTCTAACATCTGTGATCTCAGGGGTGGTTGAATAATGACACGCCTCCCCCACAACAAACAACCAGATTGGACCGATAACTCCGTCCACCTGGACATGTAGGGAACAAGGTTGGGTGAGACCGGAGAGGTTTGTCGAGATTTTCCATGCATCACCAGGTCCATAATTTGGGATAATACTGGGTCAACGCGGGTTGCCTTCTTTATCTGAGTAGCAGTGATGAGTGTATTCTCTACCTGTTCAAAGTAGAAGATTTCCTTTTGGGCACTATCTTGATGTTTGACCGGTAAAGGCAACCTTGAGAGGCCATCTGCATTGCCGTGCAGAGTGGATTTCCGATATTTGATTTCATATGTGTGTGCAGAAAGTATCAATGCCCAACGTTGCATACGACTAGCAGCTAATGGGGGAATGCCTGTGTAGGGTCCAAAAATTGATGTCAGAGGTCGATGGTCTGTAAGAAGAGTAAACTTTCGCCCAAACAGGTACTGATGAAACTTCCTAATTCCAAAAACAATTCCTAATGCCTCACGTTCGATTTGGGCGTAGTTAGTTTCTGCTTTGCTTAGAGTGCGTGAAGCAAAAGCAATAGGTCTTTCTTCTCCCGAAGGCATAATGTGTGACACGACCGCTCCCACTCCATAAGGGGAAGCATCGCAGGCCAATTGCAGGGGTAAGGATGGATCAAAGTGCGTTAGAACTTCAGAATTTAACAATGCATCCTTAGCTTTGTTAAATGCAACATCACAGGCTTCAGTCCACTTCCAGGCCTTGTTCTGCCCAAGGAGCTCATGAAGTGGTTTTAGCAGTGTGGCTAACTGTGAGATGAACTTTCCATAATAGTTCAGTAGTCCTAGAAATGAGCGCAGCTGGCTTACATTTCGAGGTGGGGGAGCCTCCACAATAGCTTTAACTTTTGCAGGGGCCTTATGAAGACCTGCAGAATCAATGATGTGTCCCAAATATTCAACAGAGGACTTGAAGAATTCACACTTGTCTTTGCGAACTCGTAGGCCATACTCTTCCAGTCTTTGTAGGGTAGCCTCTAAATTCTTTAAATGATCCTCTTCATTTCTTCCAGTGACCAGGATATCATCCAGATAGCACTGAACTCCTGACAAGCCACACAAGATCTGGTCCATAGCCCTCTGGAACAGGGCGGGAGCCGATGTGATTCCGAAGGGTAGGCGACAGTATCGATAAAGCCCCTTATGAGTCACAATAGTCAACAGCTCTTGGGACTTTTCATCGACGTGCATCTGTAAATATGCTTGACTCAGATCAATCTTACTGAACTTTTGTCCCCCAGCCAGGCCTGCGAAGAGGTCATCGATGCGGGGAAGCGGGTATTGCTCTGCACACAACACTGGGTTGACAGTGACTTTAAAATCACCGCAAATCCGGAGAGAGCCATCTTTCTTCACTATTGGAACGATAGGAGTGGCCCATGAGCTATGGGTAACTGGTATTAGGACTCCATTGGTGACCAGGTGCTCCAGGTCTGCTTCAACTTTTGGCCTGATGGCATATGGCACAGTTCGGGCTTTCAGATATTTTGGTGGACTGTCAGGTTTAATGTTCAATGTCACCGTGATTCCCTTCATACTTCCCAAATCATCTCCAAAAACAGCAGCATGTTTCCTTAGAATAGGGGTTAGACTGGTTTCTTCTTTAGTCATCCAGTGCACTTCTGCCCAGTTCAGCTGAATCTTCCCAAGCCAAGACCTACCCATTAAGGCTGGGTAGTTACCTCTCACCACAAACAGTGGCAATTTAGCCGCCCGTCCATTGAGCTCCACCTTAACATCAATAGTGCCCAACATGGGCACAGCTTCACCTGTATATGTCTTCAGAACAGTTTTTGTTGCCTTAAGCGGAAGATGCTGTAGCTTTTCCTTATACACAGTCTCAGGAACCAGCGAGACAGCTGCACCGGTGTCTAGTTCCATGCGTATAGGTTTGCCCTCCAATAAGGGGGTTACCCAGTATTCATGTGAGCCCGCTGCCAAAGACAAAACATGCAGTGGCACTTCCTCTTGTGAGGCGGTGTCACCTTGATCATCCTGGGTCTGCTCTAGGGTATGCAAGGTTCCTCTTTTTGTCGGCCAGACCACAGGCCTCTTTTTCTTTTGTTTACAGGCACACTCAATGTGTCCCTTTTTGCCACAGTGTCGACACACCAGGTCCTTACACCAGCATTCTGATGCCTGGTGTCCTGGCTTACCACAGCGGTAACATTCTTGACTCTGCACAGTTTTGTGGGTCGGTTCTTGTGACACTTTTTGCACCCTAGGGGGTGCACCGATGTATTGTGCCTCCCTTGTAGCCAGTTCCATGGAGACAGCAATATCAACAGCCTTCTGTAATGTAAGCTGAGCCTCTGTCAGTAGGCGCTTCCGTATAGCTTCACTGCAGAGGCCACACACTAACCTGTCATGCAGGGCATCATTTAACATCTCTTTAAATTCACAGTGTTCTGCTAGCTTTTTTAAAATGGCTACAAATTGTACAACTGTTTCATCTTCCTTTTGGTCTCTTTTGTGGAACCTATATCTTTCAGCAATTACCAGTGGTTTTGGGGAGAAATGAGACCCCAGGATTTCCACAATGTCACTGTAAGATTTAGTCTCAGGCTTAACAGGGTGTAGTAAGCTGCGTAGCAGAGAGTAGGTTTTAGCCCCTACAACAGTTAAGAATATTGGCACCTTCTTCGCTTCTGTAATGTCATTTGCAATACCAAAAAGCTCAAAACGCTCAGTATACACATGCCACTGCTCTGTATTCTCATCAAAAGGCTCCAGGAGCCTGGTCAGAGTAGCCATGATTTTTAGTTTCACTTTCACAGTCAGTGCAAACAAGCAGCTTTTTTTCTTTGTTTGGTCTTTACCTTGACTTCTACTTCCTTCTGTTACTGGAGCAGCAAAAGCATCCCATCCTCGTCGCCAGTGTTATATCCTTGGGGCAGCCGGTGTAGGAAGCAATCACTTGAGGCCAGAGAGCAGACAGCTAACCAAAACCTCCCTTTTATTTACAGAGACAGAGAGCTCACTCAGCCGGTTGAAACCGGCTGAGCTATCCCTTAATAGTCTAACTCAGTTGCCATAGTAACAAAACCATGACAACCAAATACACAACAGTCAAGAAGGCTAACAGCATTTTGGGCTGTATAAGTAGGGGCATTGCCAGCAGATCGAGGGACATGATCATTCTCCTCTATTCAACATTGGTGAGGCCTCATCTAGAGAACTATGTGCAGTTTTGGGCCCCACATTGCAAGAAGGATGTGGAAAAATTGGAAAATCCAGTGGAGGGCAACAAAAATGATTAGGGGGCTGGAGCACATGACTTCTGAGGAGAGGCTGAGGGAACTGGGATGGTTTAGTCTGCAGAAGAGAAGAATGAGGGAGGATTTAATAGCTGCTTTCAACTACCTGATAGGGGGTTACAAAGAGGATGAATCTAGACTGTTCTCAGTGGTAGCAGAGGACAGAAGAAGGAGTAATGATCTCAAGTTGCAGTGGGGGAGGTTTAGGTTGGATATTAAGAAAAACTTTTTCACTAGGAGGGTGGTGAAACACTGGAATGCGTTACCTAGGGAGGTGGTGGAATCTCCTTCCTTAGAAGTTTTTAAGGCCCGGCTTGACAAAGCCCTGGCTGGGATGATTTAGTTGGGAATTGGTCCTGCTTTGAGCATGAGGTTGGACTAGATGACCTCCTGAGGCCCCTTCCAACCCTGATATTCTATGATACTCTAAACTGACCACCAAATTTAAGTTGCGTGTTTTTCCTGTCAGGTGAGGACTCTGGGGCAGGGCTGGGGATAAGGAACTTGGGGTGCAGAAAGGCTGCCCCAGGGCTAGGGCCAAAGAGGACTCCCCTCCACCCTCCCTGGCAGCAGCAAGCTCCAGGGGAGGGACCCCTCCTCTCCCCCGCAGTTCACTGCACATGCTCCTAGGGTCCCTCTCAGGTCCAGAAAGCCCACTCACCTCCCTTATGGTGGGTACCGAGGGGGGAGGTTGCCATCACGTGTGGCCTCCCCTGCTGCCACCCCTCACCATAGCCTCACTGGGGATGGGGCTGCCCCTTGCCCAGCATGGTGCAGGAGTGGGGACTGCAGGGTGGTAGCTGGGGAGGGGCAGAGTATCACAAAATTCACCCAAGCCCCAGCTGCACAGGTCTAGGAAGCTCCCCTCCCCAGTGGTGTAGCCAGGTTCTAACATCAGGGGGAGCGAACACGTAAAAAAAGATGCCAGCCAACATATCCAATTACTAATCAGGTAGTTCTATAACAGGCTATAACAGGCTGCCCTGGACCCCATCACCCCCTGAAGCACAAGGTAGGGGTAGGCACCACCATGTTGTGCAACAAACACTTGACAAAATTACTGGACTTAGTGATGGACAATGTGGGCAGGTGGGTATTATGTCATTCAATCATTCAACACATAAAATTGCACACATTTTGCCTCAGTGAAATTAAATATCCAGAGAATTACTGGGCCTGTGATGATGATGATGGCCAGCGCTTGTCACCTGTGGCTCCCCCTCCCTGTGCTGTGGAGGCACAGCCAGGCAGGTCTGCACCTGCAAGCAGGCACCCTGCCTCAGGTGCAGCTCCCATGGGCCCTGATAGCCACTAGACTGGGAGCCTCCCGGCCAATGGAATGGGCTGGGCTGCGGGGCGGAAGGCAAAGGGGGAGATTGTAGGGAGGGGAGCTTTGGAGGAGGGGAGGCAGTGGGGGAGGGGAGTGGGCTGGCACAAAGGGGAGGGCTCTCTGGAGAGGAGGGTCATTGGGAGTCTCTCGAGGGGACAGAGGGTTGTGTGGGTCTCTGTGGGGCAGGGGGCTGTGATGGGCGGAGCCAGCTGCAATCTGGGTCTGCTTTGTGGGGGGTCTTGCTATAGTCCCCTCAGGAAGCCCCCTCCCATCCTGTGTATTTTATACCAGCCCCGGGGTGCCCATTGCTGCTCTTTTCCCCGCCCACGGCTCCATCTGTCTGTCCCCACAACCCCCCAGCTGTGTCCTGGTGTGTGTCTGTCCCACAACCCCCTGGCTGTGTCCTGGTGTGTGTCTGTCCCACAACCCCCCGGCTGTGTCCTTGTGTCTGTCTGTCCCACAACCCCCGGCTGTGTCTGTCTGTCTGCCCCCACCACCCCCGGCTGTGTCTGTCTGCCCCCACCACCCCCGGCTGTGTCCTTGTGTCTGTCTGTCCCACCACCCCCAGCTGTGTCTGTCTGTCTGCCCCACAACCCCCTGGCTGTGTCCTTGTGTCTGTCTGTCCCACAACCCCCTGGCTGTGTCCTTGTGTCTGTCTGTCCCACAACCCCCTGGCTGTGTCCTTGTGTCTGTCTGTCCCACAATCCCCGGCTGTGTCTGTCTGTCTGCCACCACCACCCCCGGCTGTGTGTGTCTGTCCCACAACCCCCTGGCTGTGTCCTTGTGTCTGTCTGTCCCACAACCCCCCGCCTGTGTCCGTGTGTCTGGCTGCCCCCACCGCCCCCAGCTGTGTGTGTCTGTCCCAGAACCCCCCAGCCGTGTCTGTTTGTCCCCACCAACCCCCCACCCCGGCTGTGTCCTTGTGTCTGTCTGTCCCCACCACCCCCGGCTGTGTCTGTCTGTCTGTCCCCACCACCCCGCTGGCTGTGTCCTTGTGTCTGTCTGTCCCACAACCCCCCGGCTGTGTCCGTGTGTCTGGCTGCCCCCACCACCCCCGGCTGTGTCTGTCTGTCCCATAACGCCCCCAGCTGTGTCCATGTGTCTATCTGTCCCACAACCCCCCGGCTGTGTCCTTGTGTCTGTCTGTCCCACAACCCCCAGCTGTGTCCTTGTGTCTGGCTGCCCCCACCCCACCCCGCTGTGTGTGTCTGTCCCACAACCCCCTGGCTGTGTCCTTGTGTCTGTCTGTCCCACAACCCCCAGCTGTGTCTGTTTGTCCCCACCAACCCCCGCTCCCCGGCTGTGTCTCTGTGTCTGGCTGCCCCCACAGCTCACCGGCTGAGTCTGTCTGACAGGCACAGACCCTGCTGCTGCTCTGCCCAGGGCTCAGCCGCTGCTGGTGGCTCTCTCCCGCTCCCTGCTGTGGAGGCGTGGCCAGGCAGCTCCAGCACTGCCCCCGGCAGCTCCCATTGGCTGGGGTTCCCGGCCAATGGGCTGTGAGCCCAGTCGCTGCTGGGGCCTCTCCCGGGAGCTGCCGCTGAGGTGAGAGCGCCCGGCAGTGCGACGCGGGGACCCCCAAAGCACAGGGCCTGGGGCCCAAACGTTGGTGGAGCTGGGCCCAGCTTCAGGATTATTGGTGGAGCCTGGGCCCCACGGGCCCATAGAACTCGCCGCCTATGGACAGAGTAGACGCTGCTGTTCATTATATCACCATAACTGGCCTCCTCCAGTATCCCACAATGCCTGCCGTGAACTCGCCTGCCCTGCATTCCTGCTACAGAGCCATGGGCCCCTCCCCTTTCATCGCTCTGGGAAGTTCTGACAGCTGAGCCTGCTGCTCTGCTCCGGCAGCCAGGAGCAAATCACCGCCGTGGATGCTGCTCTCTCCCGCACTGCGAACACAGAGCTAGACAGGAAAACATCAGACGCTGCTCCCAATGCTACACTCAGTTTTTCAGAAATTAGTCTACTTTATGGCCAGAAGAGACCATTAGAGCACCTAATCTCACCCCCTGCATATCACAGGCCTCCTGTATGACACAATAGCTACTTTTGGGGCAAACACATTCCAGAAAGGCATCTAGTCTTCATTAAATGACATCAGGAGATGGACAATCCACCACTTTCCTTGGTAGCTTGTTCCTGCGGTGAATCATCCTCGCTGTTGAATATTTGTGTCTTATTTGTAATATGAATTTGTCTCTTTTCACCTTCCAGCCATTGGGTCTTGTTATTCCTTTCTCTGCTAGATTAAAGAGTCCTTTAATACACAACCTTTTCTCTCCATTAAGGCCCTTCAACACTTCAATGAAGTCACCTTTCAATCTTCTTTTGATAAGCGAAACGGGTTGAGCTTGTTCAATAGCTCACTAGAAGCATTTTTTTCCAGCCCTCAGAACATTTGTCATCAGACTCCTGAACTGCAGCTGGATGTGGTTCTTGTTCTTCTGCACAACATAGCTCCTGGAGAAGAGGGATCTGCAAATGTACATTCATATGATACCTTTGTTTAACTGATGAAAACATAAACTAGACACTTAGAGGATTGGAACTGATTTCAGCTGATGGACAGCTTCGCTTGGTTTTTATGCATTTGGACAGCGAAATGTTGAGTGTTTACATTGATATCAAGCACTCCTGTATAGAGGAATCCCTGAACATAATGGAGAATGGAAATGGAAATGTTTTCCTTTTTTTTTTAAAAAGAAAGAGGGTTATAAGAGAACAGGGGGGGTTTGAACTGAGGACTACTTGAACTACAATCAAGCACTCTAACACTGAGCAATATCCCCAGGACAACGGAATTGTGATGTCCAGCACTTTGAAGGACAGACCCTGCTTCATCGAGGTCCTTTGCCATTCCCAGACCACAGGGGGTTTTAAAAATGGGGTGTGACTAAACTTCTTAAATGTGGCAAACACCACAGCTTGCACATCCACCGATATAGCTTCTCCCACTGACATAGCTGCCACCTCTTGGGAAGTGGATTAACTACACCCACAGGAAACTCTCTCCCCTCAGCATAGAGCAGTGGTTCTCAAACTGTGAGTCAGGACCCCAAAGTGGGTCATAACCCTGTTTAATGGGGTCGCCAGGGATGGCATTAGATTTGTTGGTGCCTGGGGCTGAAACCAAACGTCTGAGCCCCACCACCCAGGGCTGAATCCCTCAAGCTCTGGTTTTGCCCTCCCCCAACAGGGGCAGGGCTCAGGCTTTGTCTCCTCTGCCTGTGCTCAGTGTAGAGGGGCTTGGTGCATCTTTCTAGGGTCATGTAGTAAGTTTTTTGGTTTTTTTTGGCAAAAAGGGGTTGTAGTGAAAGGAAGTTTGAGAAACCCTGGCATAGAGCCTCTGAGTATGTCTAGACTTGGGTCCCTGTGGCAGATCAGACACTGAAAGTACAGCCATGGAGACACCACACACCAGCCTGGCCTAGCAGGCAAGAATCAAACCTCCACAGACAAATGCCTGTTGCTTTTTAACCCATCTCCCTAAGCCCTCAGCCACCACCACTTAACAAAGGGGCTTTTCTACACGATGGTTCTGGTCTCACTGAAGGGTCATTTCCAATTGTTTGCTCAGACCAGCATTAGGGGAAATGGTGCCCTGGGCAAAGCTTGTACTTTGGCACTTCCCCATTGCCCCTGGACGATCCCCACTCCCCCTTTACCGCTAGCTCCTGCACTCCTAGCCCTTGCACCTCCTTCACCCCTAACTCCTGCCCCTTCCTGTGCCCCCTTTGCCTTAACTCCCTGTGCCACCAGCCATTACCCCTCTCCTGCAGCCCCTTCACATGGCTCCAGTGCTGGGGGTCCCGCACTTGTTCTCCCTTTCCCTGGGCTTTGGCATCACTAGCCCCTGCTTAGGGAGTAGGGTTCAGTGGTCCCGAAAAAGTGGGGCATGACTCCTAGGGGGACACAGAGGAACATTCATGGAGTCAATGAAATCAATTGAGCTTCTTCAGTCTCTCGCTGGAGACATTTCCCTTGTTTTTAAAGGCAAAAATCCTGATCTTTCCAACGGGAGCTGCTGCTTCAATGTTCAGTTTGGGGAGGGATTTGGCTGCACTCAGAGATCTGCCCGCGGGTTACAATCTGCGATCCGAAGGGTCGAACGCAAACAGCGTTTAGATGGGACCGTTAGTGCCGCCCCCGTGTGGCCAAAGGTTAGAAATGACGAGCAGAGTTTACAGCTGGAGCCTGGGACGCTCCTGAACAAACTGGGCCCAAAGCCTCTCGCGTGGGACCCTCGCTGTGCAGCAGGAGGCGGAGGGAAGCTGATTGTCAGGGCTCAGGGCTGCACCCTGCCAGGCTGAGCCGGTGTCTGTGCTAAGCTCGGCATCGATCAGGTGATTCTGGGCAGTTCGGGGTCCCCGGGCTCCCACAGGAGGGTGAAGCAGGTCACCCCTGGAGCAGGGTAAAGCTGCAGGGTGACAGTGGGGTTGCTGCCCCTGTGAACAGCTGCTGTAGCACCGCCTGGGCAGGACAGGGAAAGCCAGTTATACCCCCCCCCAGCCTGTATCGGGGGATGGGAGCGCTCACACCCTGGGGACCCACCCACCAGAGATCTACTGGGGGGGAGAGTGGCACCCACACACCCAGGATCTTGTAGGGGGGTACAAGGGCATCCACACTCTGGGATCCTCTGCAGAGGGACGGACACCCACACATCCAGGATTCTGTCTGGGGGGCAGAGGTACCTGGACACCTGGGCGGGGGAAGGGGGCACCGAAACATCTGGGATCTTACCTGGGACGACAGCGGCTCCTGCAGCTCGACATGAGATGCAGGCGGGGGAAGCAGGAGCATTTCCCAGTTCCAGGCTGTCCCCGTCTGGCCAAGGCACAGAGCTCACAAGCAGAGTTTAAAGCTCCAGCTGCCAGGCCATAAAACAAGCCGGGCTCCGTGGCTGGTGCCTGTGATCGCAGCACCTGGAGAGGCCGAGGCAAGAGGATCACTTGAACTAAGGAGTTCTGGGCTGCAGAGGGCTGTGCTTATCGGGTGTCCGCACTAAGTTTGGCATCAATATGTTGATCCCGGGGAAGCTTGGGGTCCCCAGGTTGCCTAAGGAGAGGTGAACCAGCCCGGGTTGGAAACGGAGCAGGTCAAAACTCCTGTGCTGGTCAGTAGTGGGTTTGCACCTGTGAATAGCCCCTGCAGCGTAGCCTGGGCAAGACAGTGAGACATGGTCTCTTTTTAGACACCCCCCCACACCCTGCAGAGCCTGGCTGGGGGGATGGGAGCACCCACACGCTGGGGATTCTGACTTGGGGGGAGGGACGCCCCCCTGCCACACAGTTCTTGAAAAGAGGAACAGAGACACCCAGACACCACAGAGCCTGGATGGGGGCAGGTGAACCACACACGGGAGCTAGTTCATGGGGTGGGGGACACACCCATATGCTCCGTTGCACCATTCTTAATGAGAAGAACGGGGGCATCTGCACAACACGGATCCTTAACGGGCGGGGGGGCACCCACACACTCCACTATTAACCAGTAGGGACAGGGGCACCAGACACCCCTCGTAGTGTGGAGAACACCCACATCCACCGGATCCCAGGGCCGCCCAGAGGGGGGGGCAAGAGGGGCAATTTGCCCCAGGCCCCGCGTCCTGCAGGGGCCCCCACGAGTGTTTTCTGGGGCCCCTGCGGTTCCGGTTGAGCTCCCGCAGGCATGACTGCGGCAGGTCAAGCGGAGCCGCGGGACCACGGCACCCGCCGCAGTCACTCGTCCCGGGCTCCGGTCGACCTGCCGCAGTCATGCCTGCGGGAGCTCAACCGGAGCCAAATGCCGCCCCCCAGGTCTTCGGCGCGCTGGGGTCTAGAGCCGCCCCTGAGCGGGGGCCCACCGCCGCCGAAGACCCCGGGCCCCCGGAATTCTCTGGGCGGCCCTGCCGGATCCCTCATGTGGGGGTAAGACAGAGGGGATTGTAATGGGGCCCAGCGCACACACACACCAGGGATTGTTAAGGGTTGAAGGGACAGGGACACCCACACACACTGAGATCACGTCCTTGGAGGAACGCAAACCCTCCACAGAAGGACCTGGTATGTTCCATGATGGCAGCCCAGCCTGGGTGAGTCAAAGTCTCTTTTTATACAGGCACGCCCCAGAGATCCTGACTACGGGGAGAGAGACACCCACCCACCAGAGATCCTTAATGGTCTAGGGTGCACCCACACACCAGGGATTCTTATGGGTGGGAGGAATAGAGACAGCCAGACACACTGAGATCACTTCCTCCCGGAGCCTGGGCCAGACAGGGAGACACAGTCCCCGTTTACATATCTGCCAGACAACCTTCCTCCCACCCCCTCCACACAATGTTCTTATCTGGAGGTGAAGCCAGGGAAACCACATGGAGGATTCTTATCTGGGGAACTGGGGGGACCCACTTACCACCAGAGATTCCTAAGGGCAGGAGGAACAGGGACTCCCACCTCTGTAGCATGGGGGTGGGTCACCTGCTGGGATCATCTGGGCATATTTCACCTCGTCAGCTCCCTGCCATTGCCTTGGGGGCCCCTTGTTCGCTGCCTCTGGCACCCAGTTTAGCCTCCTTCCTGAGGGCTGAAACGCTTTGATCTATCTAAGGTCTGTGGGATCAATACGTGTCATGGTGTAATTCTGTGTTATTCGGGGGTCAGACTAGCTGAGCTAATGGCCCCTTCTGCCCTTAAACGCCATGAAAACATTTCCCTGGTTTCTCCTTGCGCCTGACAGACACCACGGTGAGGGGCCCAATAGAAGATCCTCGACACAGCGCTCTGGCTCTTACTTTACTTGGGGACGTCAGCGCTTTCCTAGCAAAGCTGCTGCTAAAGCGCTGGATTTGGGGAACGGTTCGGCTCCGATTCAGAGATCTGCCTGCGGGGTGTGAACCTGCCACGAGGAGTGGGAAACGCAACCAGCACCGGGAGGCGTTGGCTGAGCTCCAGGCTGCCCCCGTGTGGCCAAAGCTTAGAACTGAGCAGCGGAGTTTAAAGCTGGCGCTGGGAGGGACCTGAACACGCGGGGCACGAAGGCTCCTGCGTGTAACGCTTGTTGGGTGGGCAGCTGAGCGTAGCTGATAGCCGGAGTTCAGGGCTGCACCCTGGGGTGCTGAGCAGGTGTCTGTGCTCAGGTTGGCCTCGCTATGATGGTTTCTGGGAAGTTTGGGGCCACCAGTCTCCCTAAAGAGAGGGGAACCAGGCCAGAAAAGGAGACTTTCAAAACTCTGGTACGAATTGCCAGTGGGACTGACCCTGTGAAGAGCCGCTGCAGCCCCGCCAGGGAGAGCCGGTCTCTTTGTGCAGCCCCCTCCATTCCTCAGGACAAGGGTTGTGCTCAAAGATCTGTGCCCCGTGTTTTTACCTCCGTGTGAAGCGCACAGAGCAAATAACCCTCAGCGCCTCAGCTCAGTTCCAGGCTCCACTTCCACCTGCTCAGGCAAGATGGTGCAGAGCAGGGCCGGCTTTAGGCCTATTTCACCAATTCCTCCGAATCGGGCCCCGCGCCTAAGAGGGCCCCACGTCCAGTGAGAATCCCTTCCCTGGCTAGAGGCGCCTTTTTAATTTTTACTCACCTGGCGGCGCTCTGGGTCTTCGGCGGCACTTCAGCGGCGGGTCCTTCAGTGCCGCCAAAGACCTGGAGTGAGTGAAGGACCTGCCGCCGAAGACTCGGAGCACCACCCGGTGAGTACAAGCCCTGCACTTCCTAAAGCCGGCCCTGGTGCAGAGGAGCCCCTGGGTGGCTCTGGGCCTGGGGAGGAGGCTTTTGATTTTTCGGCCTGACCGCTACGGGCAGCAAGGCCAAAAGTCAGATGGCCGGCTCTCCCGTCCACCACGCTCATCAGGAGCCCTTAGTCGACAGGCTCGGAGAATGCGGGCACGTCCCCCACTACCTCTCGCATGCAAAGCGAGCGCTCTGCCACTTGAGTTAATTCCCCGCAGCTAGCCTGACTCTCAGGCACCGGGCAAAAAAAGGCAAGGGCTCTGTGGCCTTAAGCAGAACACAGCCTGAAATGGGGGGGAGGGGGGCGTGCTACCCAGAGCTGGGGAAGGGGGTCCGAGTCCCAGCCACGCTCCTCGGCACAAACACCAACGCTCCCTCCCTGGAGTGTGTCTGGGCTGAGAGTTAGCCCCTGAAACAAGCACCAAACTTCAGAAGACAACACAGGGATAGATCACTTGACGATTGCCTGCTCTGGCCATTGCCTCTGAAGCGCCTGGCATCGGTGACTGTCAGAAGACGTGATAGTGGTCTAGATGGACCATCGGTCTCACCCAGGAGGGCCGTTCTTATCTTCACCACTTTCCTCTAACCCAAGCAAAGCCAGGAGCAGGCTCAGCAACTCTAGCAGGCTCCCTGGCCCCTGGCCCAGCATACAGCAAAACGACCCTGCCTCCGCCAGGATAGACAGCCACCGACTCCCTCTTCCAGACCAAGGCAGCCCTTCCCCGCTTTGGCTGTCTCCAAGCTGTCTGCGTGCTCTGCTCTGCTCCACGGCTGCCATGCTGCCTGAGATCAGGAGGCTGCGAGGTCTCACGGTCTCAGCTGAGCTGGTATCGCGTGCCACCCCGCCAATCTCCTCATTCCCTTCATGGACCCCTGGGATGTGAGTAATTCTGTATTTGAGTGGCTCTCCCTCCTGGCCAATGAGCTTGGCGTAGACTAGCAGGGAGGGAGGAGGAAAGGGATTGTGCTCCAGTGAGAGCTCAGAAAGAAAGGTGCAGGTCCCCCACTAGAGCCCAGCCCAGCAGAGCAGAGCAGAGCAGAGCAGGCTGGAGAATGTGTGTCTGGGTCTGACTACTTCTCCCATGCTCTTCCATTTGAGCTAACTTCTCCCAGCTGTCTCCAGCCTCCCAGTCAGCGCAAGGGGGAGAAGGGCCGGGGAGGAAGAGCTTTGTGCTCCGCAAGGACTGGCTTTTTGGGAGGCCAAGCGGGGAGAGGGATGGAGGCCACGGGAGGAGCTGAGCCGGCTGACTGTCCATGGCTTCTAAAAGAAGGGCAAGAGAAGGTCCTGTGGCTGCCTTGCCGCTGGAGAATGCGGGCATTGATCCCGCTGCCTCTCGCATGCGAAGCGAGCGCTCTACCACTTGAGCTAATTCCCCTACCTTGGAAAACGGTGTCTTGATTCATCCATTCGATAACGGAGGCCACATCGTTCCCCGCGCCAGCCGGTGACTCCTTCCAAAAGGGTCAGGCAAGGGAGGGCTTCCTGTAGGCTGGCTAGCTCAGCTGGTTAAAGTGTGGTGCTAATAATGCCAAGGTCATGGGTTCAAGCCCCATGCTGGCCACTGCGGGAGGGAGAGGGTGGCTTCTGCTCTTCTGGCTGACTGCTAGGGGTGGCAGAGGCCAAAACCAGGTGGGCTGGGAGCGGGCAAGAGCCCTGCTGGGCGCTGGGCAGGACGAGGCTCCGGACACCTCCTTGGTCTCCCCTCCCTGGGCTGCTCGCTCCACCTGCTGCCTGAAAGGAACTTGGGCCTGGGGAGGAGACGGGTGAGCCCGGCCGGCTGCCTTCCAGGCTCATAGGAGGCCAGGCTTGAGCTGCCCGCCCGCAAAGCCAAAATCGCAGGCCTGCCGGCTCGCCCCCATTGTCCACAGAGGGTTGACCTGATGGCCCGAATTCTTGCCGGCCACCAGCTCCACCCAAATGGACCCGACGCCGGATCATGCTCTCCAGCCCAAGCCACAGAGGAAGGCTTAATACGCGGCACCCCAACCTAGGGGAGAGGCTTCACACTCCGCCGGCGAAGGGTGACCTTTGGGACATCCCTGGACACCATCCTCCCACCCCCACAGCCAGAGCCCCCAAGCCCACACTCGAGCCCACCCCTCCGACAGGAAGGAGCAGGAGGACCACTCCGCCCAGGGGCACCACCACTCGAAGTCAGCTTCACTTGCTTTCTCTTCTACCCCTTTCCTCCCATGTTATGCGGCCCTGGGAAGACGCAGGCACGGCACTCTGACTGGCGGAAGCCAAACGCCCCACACCGAGAGTTTAGCACGGGCTCTTGAGGCACTGGAGGAACCCCATGCAGACGCACTGACGGAGCTAAGCTTTACGGCCAAGGGCCCTACCTGTGCAGAAAGCCAACTTGCTTGTGAAAAAGACTCCTCGTTCGGCTCCCCTTCCAAACTTCCAAATGTCTCCAAATGGGAATACACACACACACTGAAACACCCAAACGGTCCTAACGCTGGAGCCAGGCGAAAAAGAAAAGCAAGGAAAAGATTTCTAAATGGCCACCCTGCCAGAGTCGTACAGCTCCGCAAGTGAAACCCGTGGGAGGGACCTTACACAGAAAAGGGGAATGGAAAGCTGCCCAAATTGAGATGCTGTGGAAAGCTACAGCCCCATCGCTACTCCTACTCTGCACACTTCTTGCAACAGCTGATGAACGGCCAGGTGCTTTTCGCATCCAAGCCCACACCAGGGAAAGACCTTGAGAAGCTTCCCGTGGCTTGCCTGGTTCAGCTGGTCAGAGTGTGGCACTCGTGGAGGCAAGATGGTGCAGAGGAGCCCCTGGGTGGCTGTGGGCCTGGGGAGGATGGCTTTTGATTTTTCGGCCTGACTGCTACGGGCAGCAAGGCCAAAAGTCAGATGGCCGGCTCTCCCGTCCACCACGCTCATCAGGAGCCCTTAGTTGACCAGCTCGGAGAATGCCGGCAGCGTCCCCCACTA
The DNA here is from genome assembly GCF_020497125.1 of Mauremys mutica. NCBI lineage: Eukaryota > Metazoa > Chordata > Testudines > Geoemydidae > Mauremys > Mauremys mutica. The sequence goes on along the minus strand of NW_025423268.1, from coordinate 688,638 downwards.
CCTCTCGCATGCAAAGCGAGCGCTCTGCCGCTTGAGCTAATTCCCCGCAGCTGGCCTGACTCTCAGGCACCGGGCAAAAAAAGGCAAGGGCTCTGTGGCCTTAAGCAGAACACAGCCTGAAATGGGGGGGAGGGGGGCGTGCTACCCAGAGCTGGGGAAGGGAGTCCGAGTCCCAGCCACGCTCCTCGGAACAAACACCAACGCTCCCTCCCTGGAGTGTGTCTGGGCTGAGAGTTAGCCCCTGGAACAAGCACCAAGCTTCAGAAGACAACGCAGGGATAGATCACATGACGATTGCCTGCTCTGGCCATTGCCTCTGAAGCGCCTGGCATCGGTTACTGTCAGAAGACGGGATAGTGGCCTAGATGGACCATCGGTCTCACCCAGGAGGGCCGTTCCTATCTTCACCACTTTCCTCTAACCCAAGCAAAGCCAGGAGCAGGCCCAGCTCAGCAACTCTAGCAGACTCCCTGGCCCCCGGCCCAGCATACAGCAAAACGACCCTGCCTGAGCCAGGATAGACAGCCACCGACTCCCTCTTCCAGACCAACGCAGCCCTTCCCCGCTTTGGCTGTTTCCAAGCTGTCCATGCTAAACTCTCGGTGTGGGCGTTTGGCTTCCGCCAGTCAGAGTGCCGTGCCTGCATCTTCCCAGGGCCGACTCCCTTTTTGACATTTCCTTTTTCTCTGGCACAGGGAGTGACCTATGTCTGGATTCTCCCTGTCTCCCATCAGGTGTTGGGATGGTGAGTGAGAATGAGGAGGAGAATCCCCAGCAGGAAGATGCTGAGCAATTACAACCCACTGCCCCGCTCCTGCACTCCCTTCACCCCTAACCACTGTGCCGCGTCCTGCACCCACGTGGGGACACTGACCTGTGTGCATGGAGCAGCTGGCATTGTTGCCCGCTCCTCCCTGGAATGCTGCTCCTCCAGGCACCCCGAGGGGCTGCGGGGGCAGGGTGATAAGCGACATCATCCGAGCTCCCTGCATCCAGGTCACTTTCCTCAGCCGGGCTGCATCAGGGGAGGGCAGAGAGCAGCAGCTTCTGATGCTCCCCTCACAGCACCAGGTGGGGAAAGTGACCAGGACGCATTGAGCACATAGTGTTGCTCCTCGCTCCCCACAACCCTCTATGGGGCCATGGACGAGCATTGGGGGCAGGGGAGAGCAGTGAGCACCTTTGCACTGGCACATGGTGCCCTTTGACCCCTGGAGCCCTGGGCGGTTGCCGGGGGGCCCCACCCCTAAGGCCGGCTGGGCTCCCCAGCACGAACAGCAGAGACACAGGGAGACTGGCCACCCACTGAGCAGTGGTAGCCTGGGCGGCTCGTAATGGAGGCTCGGGGGGCTCAGCCTCCCCAAGCCTTGCGTCGCCAAGGGGGCAGTGGGGCCCATGACTAGGGGCCCTGGCCAAATTGGGCCCCCCGGAAAAGTCTCCCCCATGTTGGCCGCAGGGCTGGAGGAGCTCCCACTCCGTGCTACGGCCCGGGGGCTGCAGCAGGGGCACAGAGCTTCTCTGGTCTTGGGGCCACAGTGGGGCAGGGGCAAAGGAGTGATAGGGCGGGGCCAGTGGGGGAAGGGGTGGAACAGAGGTGACAGTGGATGGGTCTGTGTGTGGAAGGGGGGGGGAGCCACAGACAGTAACGGGGGGTCATGGTTCCAGTTCTGGGGCCCCTGCACTTGTTCTCCCTTTCCCCGGGCTTTGGCATCACTAGCCCCTGCTTAGCGAGTAGGGTTCAGTGGTCCCCAAAATGTGGGGCATGACTCCTAGGGGGACACAGATGAAGTTTCATGGGGGCACCTCAGGGCCCGAGCCAGCCCCCATGGAGGGAGCAGCACTCAGCCCCACTTCTTCCCCAGCTCTTCCCCAACCCCACCCTCAGCCTGGGCCCCTGACTCCCATCCTGGCCTTGACCCCCTTACCCCTGTTTGCACCCCCCTCCCCAGCAAGCAACAGCCCCACTCCCAGCCCCTGTTTTTGACAATGGCTTCCGAGGGGCCACAACCATGGATGTCCTCAATCACATCTATGCAGTCCAATAAAAGCTATTCCTCACCCACCCCTCCCTCCATCAGGACGGACTAGGTATGTTCTGCTGCCCTTCACTCATGCAGGAAGGATAATAACATTTCATTCCACTCAATCCTAAAGTGATTTGTAGCCCACCACCAGCCAAAACTGCTCATTTTGTGGAAGCGGCCCCATCATGCTGCATACCTAGGCAGAGTAGGTGTGTCTGTGCAAACACAGTTTGTTCCTAAAGTCTTTCCCCCAGCTCATTCAGCCCCTGCTTATGCTTAGTATTTAAAAACTCCATATAAGCCCTATCAGTGCCGACCTTAGATTTCTCCTCCTGTCCCTTTTTTTGCTAGTTCAGGTGAGGTGGCTGAGTGGTTAAGGTGAAGAACTGCTAATCTATTGTGCTCTGCATGCATGGGTTCAAATCCCTTTCTCATAGGATGTGTTTAGTCTTCAGACCTTCTTTATTTATAGACAACCATCTACCCCTTTGGTACAATGACAGATCAAACTAAAACCTTATCAGAAACTCAGACCCTCCTTGCTTTAAATAAAATGTCTAAATCCCAGATTTTTAAAGAAATTCTCTAGTCCCATATTTCTTAGTTTTTATCTCAAAAGGTAACATCCTCATCATCTCCCCCAAACACCCCAGGACCTCCCCAAATTATTAAAATACCCTCAACCCGAGCAAGGCTACAACCGTGAACCAGAGCTAGTGTCTAGGCCGAGCTATTCTGAAGGAGGCAACTCAAACATTTTCTCCCTGTTTCCCTTGGCAAAGTCTGACTGAGAAAACAAAATTCCCCAAACTGAAAATTTTCTGCTGAGAACCCAATACTAGTCTGTTTGGAGACTGGTTTGAAAGTATTATTGTTATTATTCGCTTCTGATTTCTGAATCAGTTCAGTCCAGTCTTTGTCCTCCCAATATGTTTCCAGATGTTGAGTTGTGGGGGAGAGAGGCCAAGTCATGATGTCTCTACCCTTCTTTCATAGATTCTTCCAACTTGCTAGGAAGCTCCTTTGCTACGATGTGAGTCAAGCAATGTCCATTTTCGCTGTGCTATCTCGGAGAAGTCTGCATTGTACACGGCTCCTGGGATAGTCCTTGGGAGTGTGGATACCTTCAATGGGCCAGCAGCAAGTCTGGCTCCTCCCTTGTCACACCTGAAAGGCTGGTGGGGGGCATTTTGAAACCTCATATTTCAGTAACACACAAAGAGCAAAACTTCATAACTTCCCAAACAATGCGAGCACACACAATCCAACAAGATATTAATGTTCAACAGATCAAGACTTTTGAAATGATACCTCACCAGGCAGACTTTGTACAAACCATGTCATCATTATATGAGAGTGGTGAATATGGGGCTTCCAGGTGCTGCTTTGAGCACAGTGTGCCACACCTGGGTTTACACTGCAATGGAGACATACCTTAGAGTCCATCTCTCCTGGGAAAAAGATGGCAGCAGGGCTGGCCTGGGTCATCTGACTTGGGCTCATGGAGCTAAAGCTGAGGGGCTAAAAACTGTGGTGCAGATATTTGTGTTCACACTGAAGCCTGGGTTCAGAAACCCTCACTCCTCATGGGGCCTCAGAGGTTGGGTTCAGGCCCATATGTCTGCACTGTAATTTTATAGTCTTGCAGCCCAAGCCCCATTACCCTGAGTCAGCTGACCCGGGCTTTGCGACAGGTGCCCTGGGTGTGTTAATCACAGTGTAGACAACATTAGGCTACGTCTCCAGTGCAATGAAACACCCTCGGCTGGCCTGTGTCGGATTAATCAGGGCCATGCAGCTTGGTCTGGAGTAAAGTTGCAGTGTCCGTGTCTGGGCTCAGGCTCAGTCCCCTGCTCTAGGAGCCCAGAAGGTTTGGAAGGAGTTTAGCGAGTGGAAATGGTAAAACCGCAGGGAAGTATTACCATGGACTTGACGGCATTTCTCCTTTGTTCTGTCTGCTCTGAGGCAGGGACAAAAACACATCCTGCTACATTCGTTATTTCATAGGGTGGTTTAGGATTTTCATTCTCAGACACTGGGCACAAAGCAGGACTCAACCCTCGGCATAAACTAAATGAGCTGCCCACAGATTCTGGCAGCTGCAAAGAGCCATTTGGTGTGAGAGCTCAGACCTGCCCCTGTCCCAGAGGGAGGGGGTCATCTGTGAGGGGACTGGACCACTGACCTATCAGCCCCTAACTCCCAAACGTTCAGTAATTCTATTATCAGTGCCTGTGAGTGTAATTTAAACCATAAGAAAAACCACACTGGGCTAGACCAAAGGTCCATCTCACTCTGAATCTTGTTTTCTGACAGTAGCCAATGTCAGGTGCCCCAAAAGCATCTCAACAAGGCACCACTGGGAGTTGAACCCAGGATCTCCTGGTTTATTAAACAAGGGCTTTAGCCAGCTAAGAAAAGCAAAAGTGAATCTTGCCTTAATGGGCCGCTGACAAAAGCATCCCAGACAGAAAAGCAATAGGCTAAAAAGAAACCTAGCAGCTGTTGAAGTAGTTGAGCTGGGCGAGCCTAAAGGTCTGTGGTTCAAGCTTGGGGGGGGGCTCTTCTTTCCCCCTTTGTGCAAGGGTGGGCTGTTCCTTTGACTGCCACAAATCCCTCATTTCAGGCTATGCAGCAGGAAAAGGCAGCATGGGCTTCTTCACCGAGTTGGCCCACCTGACCTTTCATTCTTCTCTTGCTCTTTGTCAGCAAGGGGAAGAAAAAGAAGCTCCCCTTCAAGCAAGGTTCAGAAGGGGGACGTAAGGATGACTTCCTGAGCACCGGCTCCAGTCCTCTGCTCTACCAGCTGACCTGTCGAAGGGCTGCCATCACTCGCTCTGTTTCCCCATCGGTGTGTGCCAGGGCAAGCACCAGCCAAGTTTATAGAGTTTCTGTAGTGTCGTGGTTATCACATTTGTCTAATACACAAAAGGTCCCTGGATCAAAACCAGGCAGAAACATACTGGCTTCCCTTTCTCAGATCCTCTTGCTGTTCAGGAAGGCACTTCTTCTCCTATTGGCCTGTCCCTGGGACAACTCCAACCCCTGCATGACAGAGGGTGCTGACATCAGTGGAGAAAGCTATTAGTATAAAATATCTGATTTGGGGTCCATAGAAATGGAGCAACTCCTTTCATTGTCCAACAGGTACATTCCTAGGGGTTAAAGCAAAGAAACAGTGAAAGTATATGGCAATAAAGATTGTTTTCTGTGTGTCTTAAGGCAGGCATTGGTCCCTGGGAAGGGAGGTGGAAGGATGCAATATCTTATACTGACAAGTGCCAACTTCTCATAAACTCAAGGTTGGCTCTGTGGGAAGAACGTCTCCCTACAGAAGAGACTAACACAATAGGAACAGGGATTCTTTGTTCAGTCTGCAATTCTGAATAAGACACAATTATTTAGTTCTTAGCTCCAACACCTGGCAATTTGCTGACCAGGCCTATCTTAACAAGCAAGGCTTTCTCTTACAGTAATGCCAAAATTCTTGATTCAGGCTTGTAGCAGTGATGGAATAAACTGCAGGTTCAAATCAAGTCTCTGGAGTCCATCCACAGCTGGGATGGGTCATTCAGTCCTTTGTACAGAGCTTCAGTTTGTAGCAAAGTCCCTCCAGAGGTATGAAGCAGGATTGAAGACAAGATGGAGATGAGGCATCAGCCTTTTATAGTCTCTTGCCATGTGGTCTTTGCTTTCTTTGTCCCAAGGACAGTCTATCCAACATGTGGCATAGAAAAACCTTAGAGTTCTGTGCATAGGCAGGTCCCTGCATACTTTGCTGAGGCACAAGGTGTATCTGCCTTCTCTCAATGGGTCGATTGTATAGCTGATGGTCCTTAATGGGCCATCAAGCAGGCTAGGCAGAACTGACACCAACTTGTCTGGGATGATTCCCGGAAGCATAACACAAGTTTGAAATACGGGCAGCATAGAGCCAATATTCATAATGTCAACTACAAAAATGATACATATCTAGAGATAGCATCATTATAATCAGCCAATCACAACCTCTCCATAGACCCCTTACATGACAACCTTTCTACCATATTGGCTGCAAATATAGAACAGTGGTCGCAACGGTGATCTATACAGTTATAGATTATGTCAATAACGTCACAGGAGGTGACACGGCATCAGTGAGACTGATACTGGAATACTGCCTCCAGTTTTGGTGTCCTCATTTGAAAAAGATGTTGTGAAATTGTCAGCAAAGAGCCACCAAATGTTCTGAAGGCTGGAGAAAAATGCCTTCTAGTGAGCTATTGAACGAGCTCAATCTGTTTAGTTTATCAAAAGAAGATTGAAAGGTGACTTCATTGAAGTGTTGAAGGGCCTTAATGAAGAGAAAATATTGGGTATTAAAGGGCTCTTTAATTGAGCAGAGAAAGGCATAACAGGACCCAGGGGCTGGAAGGTGAAAAGAGACAAATTCATATTACAAATAAGACACAAATATTCAACAGCGAGGATGATTCACCGCAGGAACAAGCTACCAAGGAAAGTGGTGGATTGTCCATCTCCTGATGTCATTTAATGAAGACTAGATGCCTTTCTGGAATGTGTTTGCCCCAAAAGTAGCTATTGTGTCATACAGGAGGCCTGTGATATGCAGGGGGTGAGATTAGGTGCTCTAATGGTCTCTTCTGGCCATAAAGTCGACTAATTTCTGAAAAACTGAGTGTAGCATTGGGAGCAGCGTCTGATGTTTTCCTGTCTAGCCGGCTTGCTTCCTAGAACGAACGCTCCTTGAGTGGGGTGATCCACAGTGAGTAGCTCAAACCTCCAAAGTGCGTGGCCAGGGGCAGGACATTAGCACAGCAAGGGAGGGGTGTGGCAGTGACATCACAAAGATTTTTTGCAGGACCTCAGACTATTGGTCAAAGGTGGTGGGGAGGTGGTGACCTCACAGAGAGATGCTGACATCAGCCAGGCAGGAGAGGGGCGAGGGGCCAGGGAAACCTCAGAGACCCCTGTGGCTTTGCTTCAGCAAGTCTCCTTCTCCAGGTCTCTCTTTGAGGACTGAGAGAGTATTTGGGTTCACGGACATGAGCGCCAGGAGGAACCTCTTTTGAGTTTTCTCCTTCCCTTTTCCTGATTTTACTAGAAAAAAGACGTCCCTGTTTAGAAGGTAAGAGCCTCCTCAAGGTTTGAAACCGGTTCAGTCTGATCCATCTGGTGACAAAGTCTAAGCATGGAAAACACGAGCTCAAGGAGGCAGAATTTTATTCCGCACCTGGGATTTTGTCCCCTAGAATCACTAGGGACATTAGGGTTTGTCCTTTGTGTTTCACCTTTTCCTCCGTCCCTTTCTTCTCTTGCTTCTTTTGTCCTTTCACCTCTTTCCCTCCCAACACCAAGAGCGGGGTGTGTGTATGTGTTGCGGGGGAGTCTTTGGCAGCTCCCACTGTGGGAGGTCCACCCAAAAATGTGGGGCTGAAATAGTGCTCGGGCAGTGATCCCCACCAGTGATCTGGGCCATCCTTTGGGCTCCCTGCTGAGAACCCTCAGCTTCCCATCCTCAGTCTCTACCCTGATTGGCTGAGCAGGGGGTTATTGACAGGGAGGAGACTCAGGTCCTTGTTGTTCTCTTTTAAGACCAAGTAAATAAGTCAGAACCAGTCATATGTTTGATGAATTTTGCTGCTTCTCTGCATTAATGGTCTCTGAGCAGTTCATGATTCTCTCTAACATTGCAGTTCTCCTCAGATACTTGCTGAATACTTACTGTGCAGTGTTGTTGGTCTGGAGCTCATCTGAGAGCACTTTATTCCCATCATTCAATGGATGAAATTCAAGATCCGATGGTTAGTTTGAAAATCAGGGCTCTTAGGTCCTATTCCCAACTCTGCCACTGACTGGCTGTGTGACCTAAGATAAGTCAATTCTCCTCTCTCAAGTAGGGATTATAATGATCCTCTCCTACCTACCTCACGGTGGGTGGGGATCCATTGGAGAGTGTCACTAGGAGTAGTGCATAATATGAGGTGTCCTATCACATTTACTGAGAGCAGATTATAACATAATAGAATAGCTGAAAGTCTATTTCATTTGTATTTTTTTTATTTTGCAATTGTTAAGAGCAGCAACTACTTAGCTCAGACTGAAGCATCTTATCTAATGTTTGTGATCTAAGTGTCTCCCCTCTGTGTGTGACGAGACAATTTAACACACTCTGACAAACAGGAGATGCTTTTGTTTTGCAACAAAATATTTTTGCAAAGAACTTTCATCCCACTTGTTTTGATTTCGAGAAACAAACTGGTTTAGTCTGAAGGGGATTTTCTGACATTGAGCAGGTGCAGTGTGTCCCGTGACACCCGCCCGCTATACGGCGGCCCCTGCTGAGGGCGCCCTTGCTGCAGCTGGTTCTGCTGGCGCCCTGTGGTTGCCCTCGTTCGGCCAGGAACAAGCCTCAGGTGAGCTGAAAAGAATCCTGTCCAACCAAATCTGGCAGCTGCCATCATGTAGCCCAAAGTCCCCACACCTGCCGGGGAAACAAACCAGCCACCATAAAGTGGTCCATTGTCTCATGCGGGGCCAGAGCCTGACACGGCACCTGTGGGCAACCATTGCTCTGAACACGCCGGCCATGCACACGCTGGCCGATTCCTATGAAAGATGTCACTGCACGTCTCGGTACTTAAAAGGTACCTGTGCCACTGGCAGTGAGTTCTGGTGACAGTTGCTCACGTTCAGTGAATGTAACTGTACGTAACTGTATGTGCAGCTCTGTGCAGTCACATTTGATAGAAGTTTGGTAATTAAATTATACAAGAGGGTCAGATAAAGTGGCTACTACCACCACTATGTTTTGTCCCGTGAAGCTTTTACAGCCATTTTGAGGGGAAATGGGCCCTTTGCCCACAGAAATGGTCTATAGGGGACGGCTGCAGGCAGCAGGCGGAGAGATAATCTCATCAAAATTATTTGACTACTGGGTAATGTAATCAAAATCACTAAAGGAATGTCAGGGGTTTCTATTGGCACTTAACTTGCCTGCCCCTGGCTGGCTCTGGTTGTACAAGATGGACGTGCAATCGGGGTTCAGTTGTGTAAAAAAGAGTAATCGCAGTGCAAGGGATGTTAGGCAAAGGAGAACTGTGTGTGATGATGTAAGGTTTTAAGGACCTAAACTGACACTCATGGTTTGTAAAACTCTTGTTTTGTAGGTTTAAGATGAATTGGTTTGGTTCTGCTTTGTTGGGATTTTTTTATAATGCCACTGAAAATCCATTTGAATCATTCAAAGTGGCAAAACTGCCGGACACCTTTTGCCAGACACAGGTAACTAGTGTTGTTTGGGTTTGGTATTTAGCATTTAACCCTTAAGGTACCTCACTACTCTATAAAGTTCAAGACCAAAGTTATGGTTGTAGTAAGGGGCAGCCAGAACCAGAAGGATGGAGAAAGAAACATTGGTTGGACAGATGGACGGATGGACAAACCGAATAATTAAGCCTCTGTTTAAAAAAAAAAAGACTTAAAAACATTAAAAGGAAAAAAGGGGCAAAATGTTTCCCCGTTTACCAAAATACCTCAGCCTAGATCTGCCCTTGGGGTTTGGGGGCACCGATTCCAGGGTTCACCTAGGGCACCAGTTGCTGGTAGCTAGTCTAGAGCTGCCCCTGTCCAGAGGCCTTTATTCCTCTAGCCTGCGAGGATGGGAGGTGGGGGGGTGGTGTCAGGAAGTTGCCCCTTCAATCCCACACACAAAAGGACCTTCTTAGGAAAGGCAAAAATCTTGAAAAGAAAAAGTAACATCAAGAAGGACTTCAAAGACAGAGCTTTTTAAGATCTCAAGGAATAGTTGAGTGTCTCACCAGGGACTTGAACCCTGGACCCTCAGATTAAAAGTCTGATGTTTGGCCCACTGAGCTAGCCAGATTCTCAGAAAGAGTCAGCAACTTTATGTAGAGGAGAAACTACTGAAGAAAAAGAGAGTAGGAAACAATAGAGGAAACCTGCTGGTCTCTCTCCCCCCAGCCCTAGCCCTGGCTTGCTCCTCCCACCAGCGCCCTGAGGCATTTTGCCAGCACCATGCCCCAGTCAGCTCCACCATCCCGAAATGCTAGAAGGCCCAGCTCAGGAACCTGGCTGCTCTTACAGCCACCTCTTCTGCCCTGACCAATAGGGAGGAGGATTGAGGGACAGGCCAGTAGGAGCTGGGAAAATTAAGCCTACATGTTTCTGCCTGGTTTTGAACCAGGGACCTTTTGCGTGTTAGGCAAATGTGATAACCACTACACTACAGAAACTCTGACCTAAGATACTCCTCCTCCCTTCATAAAAACATAAGAATGGCCATACTGGGTCAGACTAAAGGTCCGTCCAACCCTGTATCCTATCTGCCAACAGTGGCCAATGGTGGGTGCCCCAGAGTGACTAAACCTAACAGGTAATGATCAAGTGATCTCTCTCCTGCCATCTAGCTCCACCCTCTGACAAACAGAGGCTAGGGGCACCATTCCTTACTCATCCTGGCTAATAGCCATTCATGGACTTAACCTCCATTCATTTATCTGCAAAAAGAAAGAGGAGTATTTGTGGCTCCTTAGAGACTAACAAATTTATTTGAGCATAAGCTTTCGTGGGCTAAAACCCACTTCATCGGATGCATGCAGTGGAAAATACAGCAGGAAGATATATAGATATAGATATACACAGAGAACATGAAAAAATGGCTGTTGCCATACACACTATAATGAGAGTGAGCAGTTAAGGTGACAAGTATCAGAGGGGTAGCCATGTTAGTCTGGATCTGTAAAAGCAGCAAAGAATCCTGTGGCACCTTATAGACTAACATCTATTAGTCTATAAGGTGCCACAGGATTCTTTGCTGCTTTTACAGTTAAGGTGAGCTATTATCAGCAGGAGAAAAAACCTTTTGTAGTGATAATCGGGACGGCCAATTTCCAACAGTTGACAGGAAAGTGTGAGTAACAGTAGGGGGACAAATAAACATGGGGAAATAGTTTGACTTTGTGTAATGACCCATCCACTCCCAATCTTTATTCAAGCCTAATTTAATGGTGTCCACTTTGCAAATTAATTCCAATTCAGCAGTTTCTCGTGGGAGTCTGTTGTTGAAGGTTTTTTGTTGTAATATTGCGACTTGTAGGTCTGTAATCGAGTGACCAGGGAGATTGAAGTGTTCTCTGACTGGTTTTTAATGTTATAATTCTTGACATGTGATTTGTGTCCATTTATTATTTCATGTGGAGACTGTCCAGTATGGCAGAGGGACATTGCTGGCACATAATAGCATATATCACATTGGTAGATGTGCAGGTGAACGAGCCTCTGATAGTGTGGCTGACGTGATTAGGTCCTATGATGGTGTCCCCTGAATAGATATGTGGACAGAGTTGGCAACGGGCTTTGTTGCAAGGATAGGTTCCTGGGTTAATGTTTTTGTTGTGTGGTTGCTGGTAAGTATTTGCTTCAGGTTGGGGGGCTGTCTGTAAGCAAGGACAGGCCTGTTCTCCCAAGATCTGTGAGAGTGATGGATCGTCCTTCAGGATAGGTTGTAGATCCTTGATGATGCACTGGAGAGGTTTCAATTGGGGGCTGAAGGTGATGGCTAGTGGGTTATGTTCCTTTCTTTGTTGGTCCTGTCCTGTAGTAAGTGACTTCTGGGTACTCTTCTGGCTCTGTCAATCTGTTTCTTCACTTCAGTAGGTGGGTACTGTACTTGTAAGAACGCTCGATAGAGATCTTGTAGGTGTTTGTCTCTGTCTGAGGGGTTGGAGCATATGTGGTTGTATCTTAGAGCTTGGCTGTAGACAATGGATTGTGTGATGTGGTCTGGATGAAAGCTGGAGGCATGTAGGTAAGTATAGTGGTCAGTATGTTTCTGGTATAGGGTGGTGTTTATGTGACCATCGCTTATTAGCACAGTAGTGTCCAGGAAGTGGATCTTTGGTGTGGACTGGTCCAGGCTGAGGTTGATGGTGGGATGGAAATTGTTGAAATCATGGTGGAATTCCTCAAGGGTTTTCTTTTCCATGGGTCCAGATGATGAAGATGTCATCAGTGTAGCGCAAGTAGAGCAGGGTCATTAGAGGATGAGAGCTGAGGAAGCATTGTTCTAAGTCAGCCATAAAAATGTTGGCATACTGTGGGGCCATGCGGGTACCCATAGCAGTGCCGCTGCCTTGAAGGTATACATTGTCCCCAAATGTGAAATAGTTATGGGTGAGGACAAAGTCACAAAGTTCAGCCACCAGGTTTGCCATGACATTATCGGGGATACTGTTCCTGATGGCTTGTAGTCCATCTTTGTGTGGAACGTTGGTGTAGAGAGCTTCTACCTCCGTAGTGGCCAGGATGGTGTTTTCTGGAAGATCACCAATGGATTGTAGTTTCCTCAGGAAGTCAGTGGTGTCTCGAAGATAGCTGGGAGTGCTGGTAGCATAGTGCCTGAGGAGGGAGTCTACACAGCCAGACAATCCTGCTGTCAGGGTGCCTGTCAGAGTCTACCCTCACTTGAAACTGGGCGGTTTCAAAGTGAGGACCCGCATGTCTTCCCCCACCCCAAAATCCTAGGGTAGGTCTTCCCTTCGGCTGCCACCACCCGGTCAATTCCGTGGGCCGGGACACCCCTGTTTCCCCCCTTGGGAACACAGATCAATTCACAGAGGAGGAACCTCCCCCCCTCTTCCCTCTCTCCAGCCTGCTCCGGAGACAGAATGCCTGGATTCAAACACCTTGAATCTCTACACACAGGGAAGTAGCCCACTTCCCCCTCCCCTTCCCCTGAATTTCCCCAAGGGAAGAAATTAACCAAGTCCAAAGAAAAGAAAAGAATTTATTAAAGAATAAAAAGAAAAATACAGAATCTCTATGAGCCCAAGCTGGACACTCATAGGGTATAACCTTATCAATCTCTGGAGAGAATCCCCTCTCCCCCTTTTCTCAGTAAAAGCAATATCAGCAAACAGGAATAAAGCATTTCCTTTAGCAAACACACAATTGCAAATATAGAAATCAAATTATAAGACTAATTTGCCTTTCTAATTAATACTCACTATTAATTAGTAGAAACTACTCCAGGAGAACTTGGAGACATGACTGTCCTCTGTTAGATTCAAGAACAGTTCTCACACAGACAAAGGCTTCCCTCCACAGAGATTTGAAAAAATCTTATCTCTGATTAGTCCTCTGGTCAGGTGGTCACCAGGTACTACATGTTAACCCTTTACAGGTAAAACAGACCTTAACCCTTAACTATCTGTTTATGACACGCCCCCCAAATCGCCAACAGTGGGAACTACTGGTGGTGATTTCCTCCTAGCACTGTAACATAAACAGATAAACAAAACACATGCACTATTACATATACTACTAAGTATGTAAACAACAAGATATTTGACACTGAAGAACACTTTGTATGCATTTGCCCGGACATACTTGGCGACGTCCTTGCCCATCCTCCCAGTGGAAGGACTTTCCCAACCTGTCTTTGGTTTGTTGACCCCAGAATGCCCACTGGGATGTCAGGGCCCAAGCTTAAGAGCTTGTCCCAGTACTTAGTTGGAACTACCAACTGTCTTTGAGGATGCTGGCCTTCCTGGTGTTCACCAGAAAGAATGTTCTTATATAAAAGTCCTTGTTTTACAACAACCTGGAATTGGGTAGAAGAGCTGAGAGGCGGTGGGTTGCTTCGTGCCGCCGCCCAAAGCTTTTTTAAGGCTGTCATCGGCTTCCTGCTCAGTCTGGAACTGTTCCCTTGAGGCGGGAGACACCAGTTCCTCTGGGAGCGATGTAGTGATGAGGTTGTTTTATTGACTGTGGACCACTGTCCGCTGGTGCACAAGGTGATATTTCAGGCTCTGGCTGAGCCTCTTGGGTAGAGTTGTCTGCTGCTTCTGCCAGTTTAGGCCCGTTGGCGCCCCCTGGCGGTGGAGTTGCAAGCGCTGGCGTCAGTGCTGGCGCTGGTTCTGCCGCTGGTTGCTTTTCCAGTTCCGGTCCTGGGACTGGATGTACTATGGCTGCTGTAGTTGTTGGCATGGGATCCGGTTCCACCACCTCTGTCTGGGTCTCTGGTAACACAGACAGGGTCCTGGTGGATGGCTCAGGAACAGGGATGGGAGTGCCTGCTTGTTTGGCCTGGCCGCGGGTGACCACTCCCCCCCCTCTTGGCCAGCTGCACATGGTTGGCCAAGTCTTCCCCCAGTAGCATGGGGATGGAATAATTGTAATAGACAGCAAAAGTCCTTTTTCCTGACCAGTCCTTGTACTGGTCTTCAGGGATGCTGTACCCATGGCAGGTCCTTTTAACCTTTTTGAAGAAGGCCTTAGTGTCCTCACCTGCCATGTAGGTGGGAAATTTCTTGGGATGGGGAACAGTGCCTTCTGGTGCTGGCCACACCCCTCTGCAGTCAGTGAATGTTATGTGTGGCTTGCTGGTGTTGCTTTTTGGTGCTGGCCACACCCCTTTGCAGTCAGGGAATTGGTTTCCCCAATTCCTAACCCTGTCTATTCCCGAGAGACTGAATAGAAAAGAAACAAAACCTTTTGATTTGCAAATGTGTAGTTGCTGTTTGCTGATATACTGAGAAGACCCAAAAAAGCTGGTTTGTCCTGTTTCTAGCACTTGCTAAGTACCTCACAGTGGGGGTCCTTTTTAACAAGCCTCCTAGAAAAACTTGCACCTTTTTCCTAGCTGTTTTTAAGCAGACAGAAAGAAAAAAAGGAGAAAAAAGAAAAGAAGAAGGAAAAAAATCCTTTTCTAACACAGCTTGTTAGAAAACCTTATGCCTCAGCTAAACCCAGCTGAAAATCTGTTTCCAAAAAAAACAATCTTTCTAATAAGCCCAGCTGACCGGCTGGTGCTACTTAGTACCTGCAGAAAAGTGTAGTAAATCCTTTCAGAGATTTGTATTCCCTGGCTTCAGAGGATTTCAAAAGACACAGGGAAAAAAAAACTGGCTGGAGGGTTTCTGTCTCCCCCCCCCAAACCTGTTTTCCCTGTTGGATGGGAATGTACTTTGTCGAGCACTTCCCCCCACCTTAGGAATCCTGAGTGGTACCTGATATCACAAAGGAAGGACACACCTCTAGGGAAGAGTTTTTCCTCAGCATAGCCAGCAGAGAAAAAAACTCCTCCTAACCCTGAAAACTGCTTGAAACTTGCCTTTTTCTCAAGCTGCCTGTCCAAGCAACAAGAACGAAAATATGCTTCCAACAAAGCCTGCTGGAAAACTAAATTGCCTCCAGCCAACCTGGCTGAAACTGTAAACTGCCTGTGCTCTGAGTTGCTGTACTCAGCAGCCCAGCTGAAAGGCTGCTGCTAACAATACCCCTGAGAAAAATCTGGTCTATTCCTCAGGGATTTGTGTTCTCCTGTCTTCTGATCCTTTCAAAAGACACAGGGAGAAAAAAAAACCTGGCTGGAGGGTTTGTCTCTTCCCCCCCCAAACCTGTTTTTCCTGTTGGATGGGAATGTACTTTGGCGAGCACTTCCCCCCACCTGAGGAATCCTGAGTGGTACCTCGTATCACAATGGATGCAAGAGGGCTTTGTAACAGAAAGCCCTGCAAAAAACTGAAAATACTTCTAACCCTGAAACTGCCTCAGAGTGCCTCTGGTAGAAAAGCCTTGCCTCTCTCTCTGGGTCCGAAACACCACTGCCACCATGTCAGAGTCTACCCTCACTTGAAACTGGGCGGTTTCAAAGTGAGGACCCGCATGTATTCCCCCACCCTAAAATCTTAGGGTAGGTCTCCCCTTCGGCTGCCACCACCCGGTCAATTCCGTGGGCCGGGACACTCCTGTTTCCCCCCTTGGGAACACAGATCAATTCACAGAGGAGGAACCTCCCCCCTCTTCCCTCTCTCCCCTGCTCCGGAGACAGAGGTGCCTGGATTCAAATGCCTTGAATCTCTACACACAGGGAAGCAGCCCACTTCCCCCTCCCCTTCCCCTGAATTTCCCCAAGGGAAGGAATTAACCAAGTCCAAAGAAAAGAAAAGAATTTATTAAAGAATAAAAAGAAAAAATACAGAATCTCTATGAGCCCAAGCTGGACACTCATAGGGTATAACCTTATCAATCTCTGGAGAGAATCCCCTCTCCCCCTTTTCTCAGTAAAAGCAATATCAGCAAACAGGAATAAAGCATTTCCTTTAGCAAACACACAATTGCAAATATAGAAATCAAATCATAAGACTAATTTGCCTTTCTAATTAATACTCACTATTAATTAGTAGAAACTACTCCAGGAGAACTTGGAGACATGACTGTCCTCTGTTAGATTCAAGAACAGTTCTCACCCAGACAAAGGCTTCCCTCCACAGAGATTTGAAAAAATCTTATCTCTGATTGGTCCTCTGGTCAGGTGGTCACCAGGTACTACATGTTAACCCTTTACAGGTAAAACAGACTTTAACCCTTAACTATCTGTTTATGACAGTAGCCTAAGAAAGTGTAACATAAGTGAGAAGAAAACCAGTATTGTCCCCTCCCTGGTGGTCTAGTGGTTAGGATTTGGCACTTTCACTGCCAAGGCCTGGGTTCAATTCCCAGTCAGGGAAAAATTACTTTAAACCAAAACTGCTTCTGTTATTCTTCACTTACAACACAAACAAATCCCTGGTATTTTCCTGATTCCCCCATGTTCCCAGTGTCTCCATGGCAGGGCTGGCTCCAGACACCAGTGCAGCAAGCAGGTCCCTGGGGTGGTCAATGGAAAGGGGAGGCTTCAGCAGCAATTGGTCCTTCTCAGTGGGAAGGACTTGAGGCCAACAGTGGCAGAGTTAGAGCTGCAGTTGATTCCAGCTTTTCTATTTTTTTTTCACTTGGGGTGGCAAAAACACTGGAACTGGCCCTGCTCCATGGAAGACAATTTGTTAAATCCCAGATGAGTGCAGTTCTATCAGTTCTCAGCCTGAGTCCTTAGGTCTTAATCCTGAGGATATTGTCCCATCATGGGGCCATTTCCCGCCTCTCTTTCCTAGGGAAGCACAATTTTCCTTGCACAGACACAGGAACAGCAAGATCTTTCTCTGTCCCCTGTGCAAAGCTGGGGGCCAAATTCCATGGAAACAATGGACAAGCAGGGGGCCCTGAGCACATCCAGCCCTGGCCGTGAGATGTTCCCTCCCCTCTTTCTTTATGCTCCTGTTGTTATTTCATGGATTGTCTGGGATGGGGGAAAAGCTGAGTTCACTCCAGGTGGAGGGGGAAAGAACCCTGAAAATCTCAGACCCAACCCCTGCTACCAGGATCACCGAGGTGCTGGGGATTTGAGTAGGAAAGGGACTGTGTGAATTGTCAAGGTGGGGAATGAATAACAATCTACAACTAGATCCACCTCATTAACCACTGACACAGGCTAATCCTGCTGCAGATAGAAGGGAAACTGGGAGTGATTCTTTGCTGTTCAGCCATGGAAACAGTGACCCCATTGCACCGCAGTGAATGTGCTGGGGAAAGCTGGACTTTACAGGCAGGTGGAAAGAGCAGATCCTAGAAACACCTAGCGCTCCCCACAGCACTGCTGCCACCAGGGTCAGGTGTTGAGCGACTCACAGTGCCCCCCCCCCGACACATTACCTTCCAGCAGGAGGTGGCAGCACCCCCCACCCAATGCAGGGGAGAGGGCTGAGTGTATCTCTGCACCCTGAGTCCAGGGCACCCACTCTCTCTGCATGGGCGCCAACTTATATGGGCTCTTGGAGCTAAAGCCCCAGGAATATTCATAATCAGGGGCTCTGCTCCACCAATATTTGGAGCTAGCTTTTTCCCCCTCCCCGGAGCTTCCCTGCCTGAATGTAAAGAGAGCGCACAGTGCGTCTCTCTCTCCTTTGCTGCTGCTCTCATAGCCTAAGGGCTGCAGCATTAGCATAAGAGGAATGCTAACTGCTGCTGAAGCACTCAGGAGGGGGAGGGGAGTGGAGGGGGCCTCCCTTCCCCTTCCCCCTCCCCTCTCCTGCCCCTACCTGGAGGAGACACAAACAGGCCAGGAGACAGACATCACTCACCTTAGCAGCTGTTGGGGCTTCCGTGAGTGTTTGACCCTATGATTTTTTATTATGTTTGAGTGTTTCACCCTATGATTCCCCCCCACCCCAGCCCCAGTCCCAGTCCCAGCCCCTACTCCTACCCCCAGTGAGGCACAGCAGGCTGCACAGGGGAGGCAGGAAGCCACATGTGAAGGCAATGCCCCCTCCCCCAGCACCCACCAACCCACCCGCCACAGGAGGGATCATAGAATCATAGAATCATAGAATTCAAGATCAGAAGGGACCATTATGATCATCTAGTCTGACCTCCTGCAAGATGCAGGCCACATAAGCCGATCCACCCACTCCTTAAGCAAGCGACTCCTGCCCCATGCTTCGGAAGAAGGCGAAAAACCTCCAGGGCCACTGCCAATCTACCCTGGAGGAAAATTCCTTCCCGACCCCAAATATTGCAGTCAGCTGAACCCCGAGCATGCGGGCAAGACTCTCCAGCCATACCCTCTGGAAAAAGGCTAACAATATCCTATCATTGACCCATTGTACTAATTACCAGTGTGGCACTTAATTGACCTATTGACTAAGCCTGTTATCCTATCATACCATCTCCTCCATAAACTTATCTAGCTTAATCTTAAAGTCATGGAGGTCCTTCTCCCCCACTGTTTCCTTCGGTAGGCTGTTCCAGAATTGCACTCCTCTGGTGGTTAGAAACCTTCGTCTAATTTCAAGCCTAAATTTCCTGACTGACAATTTATATCTGTTTGTCCTCGTGTCCACATTAGCACTGAGCTGAAATAATTCCTCTCCTTCCCTGGTATTTATTCCTCTGATATATTTAAAGAGTGCAATCATATCTCCTCTTCATATATGAGAGGAAGAGGGAGAGGGAGGCTTCCTAGACCTGAGCAGCTGGGGCTTGGGTGAATTTTATGACACCCTGCTCCCCCGTCCCATAGCCAGCCACCACCCTGCCTACCCCACTTCTGCCCCATGCTGGGCAAGGGGCAGCCCCATCCACAGTGAAGTTATGGTGAGGGGCAGCAACATGGAAGGCCACCTGTGCCCCCCCCAGTACCCATCATAGGGGAGGGGAGTGAGCTTTCTGGACCTGAGAGGGGCCCTAGGAGCATGTGCAGAGTGTGTGTGCCGTGGGGGGCAGGAGGGGTCCCTCCGCTGGAGCTTGCTGCTGCCAGTGGTGGTGATGGGGAGTCCTCTCTGGCCCTAGCCCTGGGGCAGCCTGTCTGCACCCCAGGTTCCTCATCCTCAGCCCTGCCTCACCCCAAAGCCTGCACCCCCAGCACCGAGCACGCTCCTGCACTGTGAACCCCTCATCCCCAGCCCCACCCCAGAACCCTCACCTGAGGGGAAAAACATGCAACTTAAATTTGGTGGTCAGTTTGGAGTATCATTGTATTTAGCACAATATTTGATTATTTTACACCCTTCAAAGTATGTAACTGGTCGTATACAGGTGTTTTCTCTGAATACTGTCTGTGTGCCTCAGTTTCCCCAATGCATTTCTTAAGGCTCTAGATGGTGGGATAAGGGGGTGTGATTGTTGTAAAGCCCTAGAGGGCCAGTGTGATGCTGTCTGCACAGAGAATGGCTGCAACCCTGCCTCCAGGCAACTGATGGCCTGGGCCACTCTCCTGCAAGGTGCCTGTCATAAATAAACAGATCAGGGTTAAGGTCTCTTTTCCCTGGAAATGGTTAACATGTAGTACCTGGTGACCACCTGACCAAAGGACCAATCAGAGACGAGATAATTTCAAATCTCTGTGGAGGGAAGCCTTTGTCTGTGTTCTTTGTGAGAGCTCTTTTTGGATCTAAGAGAGGTCAGTCATGTCTCCAAGTTCTCCTGGAGTAGTTCCTACTAATTAATAGTGAGTGTTAATTAGAAAGGCAAATTAATCTTATGATTTGATTTCTATATTTGCAATTGTGTGTTTGCTAAAGGAAATGCTTTATTCCTGTTTGCTGATATTGCTTTTACTGAGAAAGGGGGAGGGGGAATTCTCTCCAGAGATTGATAAGCTTAGACCCTGTATTGTTCTATCTTGAATTACAGAGACAAGTTACTTTCTTTTTATTCTTAAATAAATCCTTTTCTATTAAGGACTTGTTTGGTCTTTCCTTGGGTGATTCTCAGGGAAAGAGAAGGGGGAGGTATCCCTCTGTAGTTAGATCCTGGTATCTCTCCTAGGAAAAGGGAGGGGGGAGGAAGCAGGGGGAATGGTTTGTTTCTCCTGGGTGTAAGAACTCCATGGATTTGGGGCTCTTGGAATCCCCTAGGATTTTGGGGAAGGACTGTGTCTCAATCCACATTTCCTGATTGAGTGGTGGCAGCTTACTAGATCTAAACTAGGATTTTAGTTTAGAGGGAAACCAAGTCAGGTCCCCACATTGGAGCCCAACAGTTCCAAGTGAGGTTGCAGACCATGACATGGTGGCAGCGGAGTTTCGAACCCATTGTTAAAAGGAGTTTTTTTCAGCTGGGCTACGCTGAAGGGAGCTATTCTCTTCTTCTACAGCAGGAAAGCAACCTGAGACAAGAGGGAGTTTACAAGTATTCCTTTTCTAACTGGTATTGTTAGAAGCAGTTTCAGCAGTTTGGCTGGAGGCAATTAAGTTTTCCAGCAGGCTTTGTTGGAAGCAGTTTTTCTTTCGGGTGGCTTAGAAAAGCACCTTGGAGGAAAAGGAGGGGTAGGTTTTCTGGCAAGGCTTTGTTATAGGAGACCCCATACTGAGAGGGTACTTAGCAATTTGCAAAAGACAGTGGCAAAACAGGTTTTTCCACCTTCTTGAAAGCCAGGAGGGGGAGATTTTTTTTTTTTGGAAACAGATTTTCAGCTGGGTTTAGCTGAGGGAGATAAGGTTTTCTAACGGGCTGTGTTAAGAAAGGAATTTTTTTTCTTCTTTTCTTTTTTCTCCTTTTTCTTTCTGTCCGCTTAAAAACAGCTAGGGAAGAGGTGTAAGTTTTTCTAACAGGCTTTTGTTAGGAAGGACCCCTACTGGGAGAGCATTAGAAATTGCTAAAGGCAAGTTACCAAACCAGATTTTCTAGTTTCTTGTAAGCCAGCAAACAAGCAAACACCAATTGCAAATCAAAAGCTTTTGTTTCTTTCTATTCAATCGCGAGTAGACAGGGTAGGAATTGGGAAGCAAGCAACCCAATTCCCTGAAGGCAGAGGGGTGTGGCCAACACCACAAGGCACTGTTCCCCATCCCAAGAAATTTCCCACCTACATGGCAGGTGAGGACACTCAGGCCTTCTTGAAAAAATTTAAAAGGACCTGCCATGGGTACAGAATCCCTGAAGACCAGTACAAGGACTGGTCAGGAAAGTGGACTTTTGCTGTCCATAACAATTATTCCATCCCCATGCTACTGGGGGAAGACTTGGCCAACCATGTGCAGCTGGCCAAGAGGGGGGGAGTGGTCACCCGCAGCCAGGCCGAACAAGCAGGCACTCCCATCCCTGTTCCTGAGCCATCCACCAAGACCCGGTCTGTGTTACCAGACACCCAGACAGAGGTGGTGGAACCGGATCTCATGCCAACAACTACAGCAGCCATAGTACATCCAGTCCCAGGACCGGAACTGGAAGAGCAACCAGCGGCAAAACCAGCGCCAGCACTGACGCCAGCGCTTGCAACTCCACCGCCAGGGGGCGCCAACGGGCCTGAACTGGCAGAAGCAGCAGACAACTCTTCCCAAGAGGCTCAGCCAGAGCCTGAAATATCACCTTGTGCACCAGCGGAGAGCGGTTCACAGTCAACAGAAACAACATCATTACCTACATCGCTTCCAAAGGGACCAATTCCAAGTCCACAGTCTATGGAGGAACTGGTGTCTCCAGCTTCAAGGGAACAGTTCCAGACTGAGCAGGAAGCCAATGACAGCCTTAAGACAGCTTGGGCGGCGGCACGGAGCAACCCACCGCCTCTCAGCTCTTCTAATCAATTCCAGTTTGTTGTAAAACAAGGACTTTTATATAAGGACATTCTTTCTGGTGGACACCAGAAAGGCCACAATCCTCAAAAAGAGTTGGTAGTTCCAACTAAGTACCGGTACAAGCTCTTAAGCTTGGGCCATGACATCCCAGTGGTCATTCTGGGGTGAACACAACCAAAGACAGGTTGGGGAAGTCCTTCCACTGGGAGGCAATGGGCAAGGACATTGCCAAATATGTCCGGTCAAATGCATAAAAAGTGTTGTTCAATGTCAAATACCTTGTTGTTTACATACTTAGTAGTATATGTAATAGTGCATATGTTTTGTTAATCTGTTTATTTTAAAGTTCTAGAAGGAAATCACCGCCAGTGTGGTTCCCCCACTGTCTGCGATTTGGGGGGCGTGTCATAAATAAACAGATCAGGGTTAAGGTCTCTTTTCCCTGGAAAGGGTTAACATGTAGTACCTGGTGACCACCTGACCAAAGGACCAATCAGAGACGAGATCATTTCAAATCTCTGTGGAGGGAAGCCTTTGTCTGTGTTCTTTGTGAGAGCTCTTTTTGGATCTAAGAGAGGTCAGTCATGTCTCCAAGTTCTCCTGGAGTAGTTCCTACTAATTAATAGTGAGTATTAATTAGAAAGGCGAATTAGTCTTATGATTTGATTTCTATATTTGCAATTGTGTGTTTGCTAAAGGAAATGCTTTATTCCTGTTTGCTGATATTGCTTTTACTGAGAAAGGGGGAGGGGGAATTCTCTCCAGAGATTGATAAGCTTAGACCCTGTATTGTTCTATCTTGAATTACAGAGACAAGTTACTTTCTTTTTATTCTTAAATAAATCCTTTTCTATTAAGGACTTGTTTGGTCTTTCCTTGGGTGGATTCTCAGGGAAAAACAAGGGGGAGGTATCCCTCTCTAGTTAGATCCCGGTATCTCTCCTAGGAAAAGGGAGGGGGGAGGAAGCAGGGGGAATGGTTTGTTTCTCCTGGGTGTAAGAACTCCATGGATTTGGGGCTCTTGGAATCCCCTAGGATTTTGGGGAAGGACTGTGTCTCAATCCACATTTCCTGATTGAGTGGTGGCAGCTTACTAGATCTAAACTAGGATTTTAGTTTAGAGGGAAACCAAGTCAGGTCCCCACATTGGAGCCCAACAGTTCCAAGTGAGGGTGCAGACCATGACAGTGCCAACTGAAGGTGTTTGGAGTATCATTGTATTTAGCAAAATATTTGATTATTTTACACCCTTCAAAGTATGTAACTGGTCGTATACAGGTGTTTTCTCTGAATACTGTCTGTGTGCCTCAGTTTCCCCAATGCATTTCTTAAGGCTCTAGATGGTGGGATAAGGGGGTGTGATTGTTGTAAAGCCCTAGAGGGCCAGTGTGATGCCGTCTGCACAGATAATGGCTGCAACCCTGCCTCCAGGCAACTGATGGCCTGGGCCACCCCCCTGCAAGGTGCCAGCTGAAGGTGTTGGAGAACAAAGAGATCAGGTGGCCTTCTAATGCCTGGAAAAGAGACAAAGGCCAGAGGAGGGAGTGTCAGTGCCTGTGCAGACTTCCGGGAAGCGCATGGTGTGGAAGGGGATGCTGGGATGCTTTGGAACAACTCCATACAAAGCCAGTCAGGACTCTGGGGGAGCCTCCTCTCTGAGCATACTGTCTCCAGGGCAAGAAGCTTACACCTTCCTGGGTCTGACCTCGGAGCATTCAGTTTGCCCTTCCACACCATGCACTTTCCACAGCGACTCTGCCCAGGCAGGTCCTGGGGCAACCAGAGGTCCCTGCACCCCAACTCTGCAGTCAGATGTGACTCTCAGCCAGACAGTAAAACAGAAGGTTTATTAGATGATGGGAACACAGTTTAAACAGAGCTTGTTGGTACAGAAAACAGAACCCCTCTGTCAGGTCCATCTTGGGGGGTGGGGAGCCCAGACCCAAGTTCTGGGCCTCTCCCGATTTCCCCAGCCAGCTCCAAACTGACACTCCCTCCTCTGGCCTCTGTGTCTCTTCCGGACAAGGAGGCCACCTGATCTCTTTGTCTCCAACACCGTCAGTTGGCACTTTGCAGGGGAAACTGAGGCACCCACACAGTATTCAGAGAAAACATTAAGAACATTCCCACTTTGTCACAACAGGTGCAACAAAATTTAATACTGTATATTGAAGCAGGCAAGTGCTGCTTCTGACTTTCCACTTTTAATTGACCCTTGTAATGTTGTGGTGCTGACGCATTGTAGCTTCATTTTATATCAGCTTACAGGGTGAGAGCGGGGGTGGGAGGGGACCACCATTTTGGGCCCCACCAAAAATTATATGAACCTGCCGCCTATGTGTATTTTGGGTAAGATCTAAGTTATAATTGAACCTGGGTTTGTGGCTGATCCTTTGGGATTGGAAGAACCTTTTCTTTTATATGATGAGATCAGATTTTCAGGAATCATCATCATATCTGACGTGTGTCTGGACGGAGGCCTGAGGCTGGGCACGTTAAGGGAACTGCGTGGTTTGGACTTCTAAGTGACCAGTGAGGTGCTACAGAAGCTGTTTTGTGCTGGTTGGTAAATCTAAGTATTGGAATAACCACCAGTGTTTGGGGTTTGTCTGCCCCGTTTTGTTTGCAGTTCACCCTTATTGAGTGACCTCAGCTGGCTCCCACAGGCAGCACCGTCACACTGCTCCTTTCTAGTCACACTTTCTACACATCTAACATTAGTATATAATGTAATACAGATCTATCCCAACACCTGCCGGAGGTCCTCTGGTAAGGCGGATTCGGCGGCATGCCTGCGGGAGGTCCTCTGGTAACGCGGATTCGGCAGCATGCCTGTGGGATTTGGCGGCATGCCTGCGGGAGGTCCTCTAGTAAGGCGGATTCAGTGGCATGCCTGTGGCAGGTCCGCCGGTCCTGTGCCTTCAGCGTACCACCACCGAATTGCTGCTGCAGCTGGGGCACTGGCAGAGCTCCCACAGGCATGCCGCCTAATCCGCATTACCAGGGGACCTCCTGCAGGCAGCCTGCCAAAGGCAGCCTGACGGCCACCCTCAGAGCGACCGGCAGGCCGCCTTCCGCAGCTTGCTGCGCTGGTGCCTGGAGCCGCCCCTGTCCCTGACCCAGGGCAGAGGATAGTGAAGCTGAACATCCAGAGCTTGCAAGATGAAGGAGCAGGGGGGTGAGGCCTGGCGGTGTTGGCAGAACGGGAAAGCATCAGAGGGTTCTGTGGCAACCAGGGGGATTGGTGGGAGTCAGTGAGGGAGGAGTTGGCGGCTTTGTTCTGGTGGCTGGGGAAACACCACAACATTAAAGAAACCAACAGCGCCAAGTCCTGCAGTGTCGCCTGTGGGATTTCCACAAGAGCATCCAGGCAGGGGAGCCAGTCAGCGTGTGACGGTACGACCGGATCAAGCGACAGCTGCCCGAGTTCCAGGAGATGAGGCTGCAGCTGGCTGATACGAGCAGGAGCTCTGAGTGAAGGGAGGGGCGGCCTCCCCTGACATTTTTGCAGCCTGCAGGGAATGGAGACAAAGCAGGGGGATGCAGGGACTCAGGGCAGGACCCACGGATCCGGTAGCGCAGGACTATAGTTGCTGGAGGAGGAGAGAG
Organism: Mauremys mutica; assembly: GCF_020497125.1. NCBI lineage: Eukaryota > Metazoa > Chordata > Testudines > Geoemydidae > Mauremys > Mauremys mutica. The sequence continues at coordinate 663,086 of NW_025423268.1, read as the reverse complement.
AGTCCCGCGAGAGGAAGCCGCTGGTGGGAAGCAATAAGTGCAGTGTGCAAACCAGCCAGCTGAGAGTCACAGGGGTCTAGAAAACAAAACAGCAGTGGGTTCCATGGTGTAATGGGCAGCTCTCAGGACTTTGGATCCTGGAATCTGAGTTCAAATCTCAGTGGGACCTCTGGCAGGTGTGTTGGTTTTCTGCAAAGCCTTGGAGCTCAATGTGCTTGGTTACCCTCTCTCAGGGTGAACTAGAGTGATTTTTTTTCTCCTCCTCCTGGGTCACTGGTGCCCATTGGAGATGGGTCTCTGGTCCAGCTGGCCGCCATAGGGTGGGGTCCTACAACTTAACAGTCCGGCTAGAGATTCCTGCGGGTTGACCTGATGGTTGGGTTTCTTCCTGCTTCACCTGATGCCCACAACTTTGGTCCCTGTAGCTGCAGCTCTTCCTCTTGCCCACATGGCATTTAAAGGAAGCAGTGCCGGGGCCAGATTTCCAGGCTGGAGCCCAGCCCCTCTCCTCCTCTGGGCACCTGGAGCAGAGGCGGCTGGCGCTGACAGCGCCCAAGGGAAGCTTAAAAGCCACAGAGCAACCGAGGTCAGGGCCAGAGGAGGGCAGGACCATGCCTATGTGTGGTCTTCAGACAGGCACAAAAACACCCAGCCAGCCTGCTCCCTGCCATGCCAAACACCTACTGAAGGCCACCCGCAGAGGAGCATGTGGGGCGGCTGCTGATGTTCTGTGGCCAACATCAGAAGATGGTAGGAAAGCAGGGCCACCCCCCCTGGTGGCGCCTCTTACTGTTCCCACTCAAGGGGCTCACTTTGGCAGTGGGGCAGGAGATTTTACCCCAAGAGGCTTTTCCCCAGCTGGCGAGAAGCAGAGAAACACCCAGGCTCCCAAGGTGCTATTTAGCAAGTACCCTCCAGCACAGGGACAGGCGCACACTTGGAAGAGGGAAACTGCTCCATACACTTGCCCAGGCAGCCGCCCATTTTCTTTGGCAAGTCAGGAAGGGCAAAGGCGAGACTGGAAGCACCTGGGGCTCATGTCCCAGCCTTTGTGACGCCCAACCCCCAACTCCTTCCCGGGGCTCTAGCTGAAGCCAGAGCATTGGCCTGAGCCGCCAAGAAGAGGTTCCAGCCCTGAAGGGAGCAGGACTTTCAGCACAACGGTAAAACTGCACAAGCACAACCACGAAAGGACTCGAACCCTCGATCGCCTGATCCGAAGTCAGACGCCTTCTCCATTAGTCACGTGGTCACATAGGAAAAGGCCCTCCAGGCACTTCTTTGGAAAAGGCAGACACTGATGCATCCGATGAAGTGGGGATTCACCCACGAAAGCTCATGCTCCAATACGTCTGTTAGTCTGTGAGGTGCCACACGACTCTTTGCTGCTTTTGCAGACACTGTGTTTCTCAGGTCAGCTACTGAGGGGGGCCGAGACTCTCTGTGCACAAGAAGTCAAGTTCCCAGTGAGATGTGAGACTTAATTCTATGGGGCCAGGTGCAGGGCTTTGGCAGGGAGGCTCAGGCATGGGGGACTGGGGTGCAGCGGACGGACCGGCTGTCTATGTACAGAGATTTATTCTCACTGAGGAGGAGGAGGAGGAATCCTGCTGACAGGCAGTGGCCAGGGCTGCTGCAACCACTAGGCGAACTAGTCGGCCACCCAGGGTGCCAGGTGGTTGGGGGCACCAAAAATCGCACTCAGGGGAGGCGGGGGAGTGGAGGTGAGCTGGGGCAGGGGGCTGGGGGAGGTGCGGGGGGGGCTGCCCACAGCAAGTAACGGGGGTGTGTGTGTGCAGGGGCACCGCTCCCTGTCCCAGGTCACCTCTGCGCCGTCTTCTCCCCGGAGGACGCCGCCCCTTCTCTGATTCTCCTCCCCTCCCAGGCTTGCGGCACTAAACAGCTGATTGGCACCGCAAGCCTGGGAGGCGGGAGAAGTGGAGCGGCGCCGGCGTGCTCAGGTGAGAAGGCGGAGCGGAGGTGAGCTGGGGTGGGGAGCTGCTGCAGGGGGGCTGCCCGGCTCTTCCTCTTGGCCCCCGCCCCTGCACTCACTGCATGGTACGTGGCGTGACCCAGCCCCAGCCTGGTCCATTCCCCTGGCTCCCAGCCACGCCACCGGCGAGTGCTGTGGGGCGGTTCCCCCCTCCCCCCAAGCTTGGGAGCCAGGGGAGCAGAGCAGGCTGGGGCCCCAGGCCTCTGTGGGGGGAAGCAGAAGGGGGCTGGTCCCAGGCCATAGTGGGACATGGGGGGCTGGCTACTTCCTGCAGGAAGTGGAGTGACCCGGCCCCGGCCTGCTCTGCTCCCCTGGCTCCCAGGCTTGTGTTGGTGTTGGCTGGATTTGTGCGGGTGTTTGTGTATATTAGCAATTGTGTGTGTGTGGCTGGATTCATGCATGTGTTCGTGTATGTTTGCAATTGTGTGTGTGCGCATGCTCTGCTGCCCTCTGCCAGCACGACAACCATTTCTCCGTATGTCACAGCCCCCATACCGTCGACCCCGATAGTGATTTCCCCATCTTACAAGGGCTGGCTGGCCTGACACTTCTCCCCTCTGCGGAGTGTGGTGAGGGTTGCAGTTCACCCCCTGTGGGGCAGGTGTGCCAAGGTGCGGGGTGCTGGGCTCCAATGCACCTGGAGAGTAGCTCAGGTGAGGCAGGGCAGGGCGTATGGTGTCTGTTCTGCATTACCTGGTGCTGGGCTATTGCACAGTCCCCAGCCACGCCGCACAGTGCAGCCTGGGAGGGAGTGGGGGGAGCAAGCAGATGATCCAGCATAAGGGGAAAATTCTCATTGGTAGCTGTCCAGTGGCAGTGAGTTCCACAGGTCTTGGCACATGCTGTGTGGGGCAGGAGGTCCTTGTATTTGGAGCAGTGGAAGTGAACTGCATGCAGTTGTGTCTCTGAGCGTGATTGTGAATATTATGGTGTGTGGGGAGGTGATTGTGAGAGTGGCTCATGGATGGAGGAGTTTGGTGGGCTGTGGGGATCCCTGAAGAACTAGCTCAGCGTGTGAATGAGGGACTGGGATGTATGTGGGGGCCGGACTGTGGGTTGGGGTGTCCAGGAGGACCCAAGGGAAGGGACTAGGGGGATTAGGGATAGAAGAGTGTGGGAATACCAAGGTGCATTGTGGGAATGTGGGATTTAGAGAGCCCAGAGTGGATGGGTGGGGGCGGGTTGGAGGACTCCACAGTGGCTGAAAAGGGGAACCCGGCAGGTTTGGGGGTAGCAGAGATTGGAGATGAGGAACCTCACACCCTGGGGATGGGCTGGGGGAGTGGGGGGATGGGAAAGTGGGGCCCAGCAATGGAGAAATGGGTTGGAATCAATTAGGGGCAGGGCGCTGAGAACGGGGAGGGGCAGGAGGAAGGGGGGATGGGGTGCTGAGAACAGGGGGAGGGGCAGGAGGAGGAGGAGGTCATCGGGGGAGGGGCGAGAGGAGGAAGTCAGGGGCAAAGGGAAAGGCCAGGCAGAGTGTACAGGATGGGGGAGGGGACGCTGGGTTCTGAGGGATCCCCACAGATGGGGGTGGGGCTGGCGAGAGGGTCACAACAGAAGGGGAGACACGGGGGGGCAGGTTGGGAGGGCTTGAAAGGGCTGTCGGGTCCCTACAGAGGGGGAGGAGGGTAGGAGTGCTGAGGATGGGGATGGGGGGGAGGAGGAGGAAGGGGGCGGGGTGCTGAGGACAGGGAGGAGGAGGTCAGGGTGGGGTGCTGGGGGGGAGGGGAAGGGTGCTGAGGACAGGGATGGGGGGAGGAGGCGGGGGGGCAGGGTGCTGAGGACGGGGAGGGGGAGGAGGATGTCAGGGGTGGGGCGGGAGGAGGTCGGGGCGCTGAGGGGGAGGATGTGGGGGGGCAGGGTGCTGAGGACAGGGATGGGGGGAGGAGGAGGAAGGGGGGGTGGGGCGCTGAGGACGGGGAGAGGGAGGAGGATGTCGGGGGTGGGGCGGGAGGAGGAGGTCCGGGCACTGAGGGGGAGGAGGCGGGGGCAGGGTGCTGAGGACAGGGATGGGGGGAGGAGGAGGGAGGGGGGTGGGGCGCTGAGGACGGGGAGGGGGAGGAGGATGTCGGGGGTGGGGCGGGAGGAGGAGGTCGGGGCGCTGAGGGGGAGGAGGCGGGGGGCAGGGTGCTGAGGACAGGGAGGAGGGGAGGAGGAGGAAGGGGGGTGGGGTGCTGAGGACGGGGAGGGGGAGGAGGATGTCGGGGGTGGGGCGGGAGGAGGAGGTCGGGGCGCTGAGGGGGAGGAGGCGGGGGCAGGGTGCTGAGGACGGGGAGGGGGAGGAGGAGGAAGGGGGTGGGGCGGGAGGAGGAGGTCGGGGCGCTGAGGGGGAGGAGGAAGGGGCGGCAGGGTGCTGAGGTCGGGGGCGGGGCTGGTGGGAGGGTCACAGCGGGGGGGGGGTGAAGCCCTTTCACTCCGCTCTGCCTCTGCCTTGTGCCCCCCCCCAGCCCGGATCCCACGCCCGGGGGCGGGGCGGGGGAGCAGCGAAGCCTCGGGGCGAGGGAACCGGGGCCTCCCCCCACGCGCCGAGTCTCTGTCCCGCGCTCTCTCCGCCAATCAGGGAGCGGGGAGTGGCGCGGCGAAGTGATGAGTTACGGCCCCTCCTCCAATAGAGGCCGCGTGTGAGAGAGAGAGAGCGAGAGAGAACTACGCTTCCCAGAGTGCACCGGGAGGGGGGCGTTGTCTGAGCAAACTGTCCGTCACTTCCGCTCTGAGCCGAGCCAGGAACTACAACTCCCAGCCTGCCCCGGGGCGCCTCCGTCCTCGCCAGCCCAGGTAAGGGCGGGTCCCTGGGTCAACCTGACACCTCCCCCCCCAACGCAACTCCTCATCCCCGCCCCGCCCACCTCCGGCTCCTGACGCGAACTCGCGTGTCCAGGGGTCTCGGCCCGGCCCTGCCCCCCCCCGCAGCGCCGCGCCCCCCCCCGCTTGCTTCTCTCTTGGCCTCGGGGGTCTCTCCCGATTCGGGGGCAGGTCTGTTGGATGGAGCCATGTGGAAATACGGGGGGGCTGGGAGCCAGGACTCCTGGGTTCTCCCCCAGCTCTGGGAGGGGAGGGGTAGAGTGGGGGAGGGGCTGGGGGTGCCTGCTGCCCTTGCGGTGACCAGCAGAGCCCCCCCCTGCAGCTTGCCCCCCCCCCAACCAGGCGCTTGGTGTGCTGGTGCCTGGAGCCGCCCCTGGTTCCAGCCCCTCTGCCCAGGCAGCTCCCCCAGCCTGACACACACACCCAGCCCCTGCACCCGCCCCACCCCAGGGCTCCTCAGCCCAGAGGGGAGCCCCCCGGCTGAGTGGGGAATCAGAACCCCCCGAAATTACCCTGGGACCAGCATGATCTGCCTCCGTCCTGCCCTGCTCCCCATGTATTCGGAGTGAGTCAGTTTCCCTGTCCCAACATGTGTCTCTTCTCCTCCCCAGTTCCCTCCAAACCACCCCATTTCCCTGCACCCCGGGCTGGGTCTCTGCCAACCCCCCTTATCCCCTCCTGCCCCCAATATCTCCCTACCCCTACAGGTCTATAGGGCTGGATCCCTCCCTCCCCCCTTCTCCCCTCATTTCCTGCCTCGGGGGGTCTATGGAGATGGGTCTCTCCTCTGCCATCCCCTCTCCTACCCCCCCCATATACCGCTGCCTCTAGGGGTCTGTGGGGCTGGGTCTCTCTCCCCCCTCCATCCCCTCCCCTGCCCCCAATATCCCTCTGGGGCTCTGTGGGGCTGGGGCTGGGGCTCTCTCCCTGCCCCTGTGCTCTCCCCTGCACACGATGTCCTGGGAGTGACTCAGTTTCCCTGGACCAACATTTCACACACCCCACCCCCACCCGACATGTCTCCCTCCACCCCACCCCAGTTCTCCTGCACCCCAGCCTGGGTCTCTGCAAATCCCCCTTCTCCCCTCCTGACCCCAAGATCCCCTGCTCCTACAGGTCTATGGGGCTGGGTCTCTCCCTCCCCCCTTCTCCCCACATCCCCTCATCCCTTCACCCAATATCTCCCTGCCCCAGTCTGTCTATGGGGCTGGGTCACTTCCTGAAGCCCCGCCCCCAGCGCGGGGCTCACAGACAATCCCCGCCCGGCGGCTGTGACGTGCGCTGGGGTTGTGACGTGCGCTGACGTTTTCACTCTCTGCAGGCGACTCGTTCACTGGAGACCAAAACGACAGGAGGTGTCACGTGTCCATGGGCGGGGCTATGCAGATGAGCAGTGTCTGGCGGCAGGACGCAGAGCAGCGAGAGGAACCGAAGGAGCCCGGCGGAGAGAATTCTCTGCGTGTGGACAGAATCCGGTGTGGGGAGTTCGTGCTGTGGGTGCCTGCACCGGAGTCACTTCGGGGCAGTGATTCACACCGAGCCACGTATTGACCAATGGCGTGTGAATGGGGTGTGGTGCCTGGCGGGGAGCAGCTCATGGTGAAAAAGAAAGCAATGGGAGCAGCAGATCCTGTCCTAGCAGTGGTTTGTGGGGATGTGGGGGTTTCTTTGCAACCATGAGAGGGATTGTTGTGGGTGCAACTAGATCCCCACATTCTCCGGGGGGGGCGGGGCTTCTACTGTCTGCCTTGGGGATGGGGAGGTCCATGATGTCACAGCCCATGGGGGAGGGTTTTGAATCATGTTTCTGAAGTGGGAGAGCAAATTCCCCTGCTGCCACTCACTCTCCACTAGGGGGCTGGGTTGGGATCTCTAGGGAGGGAAGCACAAGAAAAAACAGTCTCCCCTATGGAACCCAGTAGTCCTGGCTCCCAGTCCCCCTGCTGTAGACCCCCTCCACTCCCAGGACCAGGGATGAAACCCAGGGGTCCTGGTGCCCAGCCCCCTCCCTGCTCTGACCACTCGAACCCACTCCCCTCCCAGGGTGGTGCAGGGCTCACTGGGTCTGTGTTCCAGCTCTGCTAAGGGCCTTGACTGATTTTCCCAAAGTGCTTCCTTCTGAATCCAGCACATCTGCCCCCCCTGCCCAGTCACTGCCCACCCCCATGTGGGGGCACCCGCACTGTGCCGGGTCGTGATGGGAAATTGTCCAAGCTGGCCCAGGAGAGACGTGTGTGTCCCTGCTGCCCCCTGCTGGTGTGGCTGAGCCCCGCTCTGTGTGTGTGTGTGTGTGTGGTGGCTTTGCAGGATTTTGTATCCTGCAGCAAGTGACTAGGGTGACCAGATGTCCCGATTTTATAGGGACAGTCCCGATTTTTGGGTCTTTTCCTTATATAGGCTCCTATTACCCCCCACCCCCGTCCTGATTTTTCACACTTGCTGTCTGGTCACCCTACAAGTGACACACACACACACATTGACGCACAAAGGGACTCTCAGTCCCAAGAACACTCACACACAACACACCCAGAGGGGCATGCTAGCCCAACCCCCAAAGAGAGAAACAATCACACCCACAGCCACACTCACAATCACACACACACACACACACCAGAATATTCGCAATTGTGCTCAGAGACACAACCGCACACTGTTCACTCCCACTGCTCCCAACACAAGGACCTCCTGCCCCATACAGCGTGTGCCGAGGCGTGTGGAACTCACTGCCACTGGACAGCTACCAATGAGAATGGACCTTTCCAGGAGACCAATAGACATGGCCATGGCGACAGCGGGGGCTGGCTCCCAGGGTCTGACCCGGGCTGAGACTGGTTCTGACCTAGAGGGGGTCTATCCAGCAGGGGGCAGCGTACCCACACACAGACCCACCAGAAGCACCTTTCTTAGCGGGTCTCCCAGGCCATCCCCCACCCTGCCCCGGGTTGGGTAACAAAGGGGCAGTACGGGACTCTGGGCTGTGTCACAACCCGGCCCCAGCCTCTCGCTCCCACATGCTGGTGAGTTGGGTAACTGCCGAGGGATTGCATGAGAGAGTCAGAGCCAGCGAGAGAACCCAGGAGTCCTGGCTCTTCCCTCCCGCCAACACACACTCTAACCACTGGACCCCACTCCCCTCCCAGGGCTGGAGATAGAACCCAGGAATTCTGACCACCAATCCCCTTCCCTCGCTCTGATCACTAGACCCCACACTCCCCTTTTAGATTTTAGTCCCGCTGCCTCTTCTATCCACCCACCCCACCTGTCCATCCCTTTGCTGCAGGTTTCTGGGGTGTCACCCCTGTTCTGCACTCCCCCAGTGCAGCCCAAGGCTTTTCCTCCCCCCAACCACACATCCTCTCCCCCTCGTGCTGGATCGTCTGCTTGGCCCCCTGCCCCCTCCCAGGGTGCGCTGTGCGGCGTGGCTGGGGATTGTGCAATGGCCCAGCACCAGGCAACACAGAACGGACACCACATGCCCTGCCCAGCCTCACCTGAGCTGCTCTCCAGGTGCATCGGAGCCCAGTGCCCCGCACCTGGGCCCTCCTGCCCCACAGGGGTTGAGCTGCAGCCCCCACCACACTCCACAGAGGGATTAAGTGTCAGGCCAGCCAGCCCTTGTAAGATGGGGAAATCACGACCGGGGTCGACGGTATGGGGGCTGGGACATATAGAGAACGGTTGTTGCACCGGCAGAGGGCAGCTGAGCATTCGCGCACACATACACACACACACACAATTGCAAACATACACGAACACATGCATGAATCCAGCCACACACACACACAATTGCTAATATACACAAACACGCACATAAATCCAGCCAACATCAACACAACTACTAACAGATGCAAACACATGCACAAATCCAGCCACATGAACACACACACATTTGCACAGCCACAAACACAACCCCCAGAGCTGTAATAACACCCCCCTCCACACACAAAACCCTTGCAGAAAACCACACAAACACATGCAGAAATCAATTCATCCATCCATCCACCCACCCACACATACACCATCCCCATTCTGTGCACACACCTTGGGTCACTGTGACACCGAAGACTTCAGTTGGATGGGGGGCCCAGCACCATGTGTCTTTGCAAGCAAGGTTGAGCAATTCCCCCTGTGTGGCCTCATGCAGGTGATGGCTGATTCCCCCAACTCACAGCCAGTGGTGAGCTCCAGCCAGTTCACACCCATTCACAAGAACCAGTTGTTAAATTTAAAAGCCTTTTTAGAACCGGTGGTTCCAGGACAACCGGCTCTAAAAAGCTTTTAAATTTAACAAAGGCTCAGGCAGCTGTCTGCCTGGCCCCAACTCACCTCCCTCTCTCCCCTGAATGCTCCGCCCTCCTTTTTCTCTGCTTCCCGCGAATCAAATGTTCATGGGAAGCCAGAAAAAAGCAGCAGGCAGGTAAGCTGGGCGTGGGGGCGGAAGGGCTCCCTCTGGCCCTGGCCGAGTGCCCCAGCCCGGTCCCAGCCAAGCACCCCCAGCTCAGGCCCAGCCCGGGGAGTCGGGCCCCGCGGCTCTGGCCCCGGTGCCGGCGGAGCGGCTCTGGCCCCGGTGCCGGCCCGGCCCGGGGAGTCGGGCCCCGCAGGGCCGGTTGAGGTCCCGGCGGAGTGGACCCGGTCCCAGCCCCAGGCAGTGTGGTAAGGGGGCAGGGAGCAGGGAGGGGGTATTTGGTGGGTTGTGGGGGGGTGGATAGGGGTCAGGGCGGTCAGAGGGCAGGGAACAGGGGGATTGAATGGGGGCAAGGATCCCGGGGGCAATCAGGAAGGAGCAGGGGTTGGATGAGGTGGTGGGGGCACTCAGGGACAGAGAGAAGGGGTGGTTGGATGGGGCAGGGGTCCCGGGGAGCCATCAAGAATGAGAGGAGGGGTTGGATGGGGCTGCAAAGGGCAGTCAGGGGACAGGGAAAGGGGGGGATGGGTCAGGGGTCCTGGGGGGGGTGTCAAAAACATGGGGGGTTGGATGGGACATGACCTCCTGGGGGGGCACGACCCCCTCGTGAGGTGAGAAGGAGGGAACCGGTTGTTAATATTTTGGCAGCTCATCACTGCTTACAGCATAGTGACAACCATACTACACAATTCTTATAACTGCATATGCGTGAATGGTATACATCTATGGGTAGAGAAATGACTTTCAGCAGATCATATCCTTTCCCCTGATACCTTACAAGTCATGCTCTATATGTAAGATCACGATTATATGAAAATGAGGAATATGGGGGTTACAGCCGCTCCCCCAAAGGTCTAGAATGTCACACTAAGATTCTATTTTCATTTACGTAACCAACTTTGACCTCTCTGCCTAACACTTATAATCACTTACAATCTATCTTTCTGTAGTTAATAAACTTATTTTAATGTTTTATACTTACTTGTGAAATTGTCCAAAGTGCTTGGGAAAGCTGCTCAGATTAAAAAGGCTGGTGCATGTTCACTTTCTTTTTGAGAAAGTGGTGAATTAATTAATGAGCTTGCACTTTTCAAGAGGTTTTGAGCAGTGTAAGATGGTACATTTCTGAGGTGCAAGGCTGAGGAAGATATGCTGGTGTCTCTCTATGTAAAATTGAGGAGTGGCTTATAGAGCATTCATGCCACTTAGTTGGGTGCATTGCTGCATGTTGTTGGCTGAGTGATCACAGCACATGGAGGGGGTTTTGCTGCTTGTCACTAGTGCAGCATTGTAAGACACAGCCCAGGCTGGAGAGATAAGAGGACAGAGCAGTTCCACAGTTTGGGATTGTACCCCACGGATCCCACCACACAGAGATCCTGCTGTGACCAGCCATGGTAATACTGTGCTTAGTGCTCTGCCTTGTAGCTTCAACAGCTGCACATGCAAGATGAGTTACAGTGACCTTGACCTTGTTTCCATGTTTATCCAAAGCCTCCTTTTGACACTTGTCAGCAAAAAGACCCGTTTCTTTTGCAAGCATTTCTATAGCTAGCCAGAGTTGGGCTTCTCCATTAACAAAAAAGATTGACCAAAAGGGGTCAAGAGGAGGCACGTTCAGCAAGGCAGCACTGGATGCTGGATCCTGAATCTGCTCTTTATCCAGCAGCTCTCTTGGCAAGCTCTGCCATGGTGCCACGCTCTGGGACTTCTCCCCGAACTGCTCCATTTTTCATCAACAATAACTTGAAAAGTGAAAGGACAGTAATTCTCCATTTCCTGCAAGCCCTCCAGAGAACCCTCTAGAAGGGGCTCTGTGCATAGATATCCCCAGTGAATTGCATGGCCGCACAACACAGGCTCTCCTGTCACAGCAAATTGCAGTGGAAGCAACCTCCTTGCCAATGCCAATAGCCTTTTCATCAACACCAGACTGAGGATTTGATTCTCTCCAATGCTCCGTTGGAAAGAAGCCTTTTCCTTCACAAGCAATTACTTGGATTGTCAAGGGAGGTCTCTTCTGTTTCCTAGGAAGACACAGGAAAATGTGAGCAGAGGAGACAAAAGCTATAGAACAAGGCACCATTGGGAGTTGAACCCAGGATCTTCTGTTCATTAGACAGGTGCTTTAGCCTACTAAGCCATGGTACGTTCCCCAGCAGGCCATTTGCAACCACTCCACTTCATGGCCCAAGACTACACCTTCAAATTCCAAAGTAAAAATGTTCCCCATTTCCCTCAAGACTTGCAGACCTTGAGCAGGCTGGCTCAGTGCACAGAAAGCCACAGCTGAGCTGACAGAGGGCTTCTAACATGCACTTCTCCCACAAGCTGCTGTGATCAGATACTGATTAGTGCTCTGTGTTCCACTCACAGCAGCTTCAGCTCAACTCTGAGTCATGGTAACCTTTCCATCAGCTCCAGATTTACCACTTAACACTTTCCAAGACTTAGCTGCAAGGAAGGGTCTCTGTGTCTTGAACAAGCACTTCCAAGGATGGTGCAGTGAGGTCTTTTCTTTTCATGAGAAGAAATAAAAGAAAGGAGCCTGACAGACAAGCCAGGTTCAGCAAGGAAGAACTGTCAGGCCAAGCCAGGATCTCCTGGTGAGTAGGAAGGCTCTTCAGCCAGCTCTGCCCAAAGATCACTATCCAGAGGCCACTTCCCACAGAGTCCAGTTATGGTTACAGACCCATCCTGAAATTAGAGCAGGATATTTTAAAGCTTATTCTCACAGTAAAGTAACACAATTCAGCCATGTTGGTACAGAGGAGAAAGCACTCTGTCATTTCATAGTTATTGCGAATGATCTCACTGACAAACTTCCTTTTATCAGGGCTGCTCCCAGCACTTTAGGGAGTTTTTCCTCTTCTCCCTTCCAGCTGTGGTGACGGGACTGCAGCAGCTCCCCAGATGGCCGGCTTTGCTCTTTCACTTATATCCTTCTCATCTTTGGCTGAAGCTGTGTTTGCCACCAGTTTAATTCGTAACTGAGACCTCAGGTACCAGCAGCTAGTTACAAAGGCTCAGTTCCCATCACCATAAGTGGGAGGTTTCCTGGGCTGCAGGATTTGGCCCATGGACAGTCAAGGTGCTACAGCAGCTACATTCTTACGTGGTGAGTCCTGCAGCCTATTACCAAACTGCTCTGCCATAGTCTGCAGGGGGCCTGACTTGCTGAGAATCTGGCAGAGGAGAGACCCTGGAGCAGAGAAGGAAAATGTCCTCAGCAGTCACAGCCGGCAGGAGCAGCAAAGACTGAGTTTCAGACACACTTTTTCACCAGGACAATAAATGTCCCCTGATATATTCTCAATTCACGCCCACACCCAAGGAAGCCCTGTTCTGCTCTATTACACTCTCATGAGATGAGAGGGAAGGTCCTCTCATGGGTAAATAACTGATTACAAGGTAGGAATAAATGGTCAGTTTTCAAAATGCAGAGAGGTCAATAGTGGTGCCCCCCAGGGGGTCTGGGACAAGTACTATTCAACATATTCATAAATGATCTGGAAAAAGGGGTAAACAGGGAGGTGGCTAAATTTGCAGATGATCCAAAACTACTCAGGAAAGTGTAGCAGGGTGGCCCCTGCTCCTTCCCTGAAGGGGTTTAAAAGTGGCCTGGCATGGCTTGAGAGCGGCTGCTCTCAAGGCTGGGCTGATTGGGGAAGTGGCTGCAGCTGGGGCCACGCCCCAAACTGAGGAACAGGGCCTTATAAGAAGGCCAGGGAAGCCAGAAGCCCAGAGAGTCTCTCTCTGGCTATAGAGAGAGATTGGCCTGGCCTGGTCGCTTAGGGGCTTGAGACTGGATACCTGAGTGAAGCAGGGCTGGGGAAGGCTGGGGAGCTCCAGCCTAGAAAGCCCCAGGCTGTGGCCTAGCAGTGGGCCAACAGGTACTGGGGGTTGCAGAGGGCAGCCCAGGGGTAGGCCAGGGCAGCAGGTCCAAACCCCTTTGCCTGTGATGAGTAGGCTGATACTGCAGTCTGCCCCAGAGTGTGGGGCTAGACAATGACTGGCAGTAGCCAAATACTGAGGCAAGGTGGGGATAGAGGGTAGGGATTCCCTAAGGAGAGGAGACCCAGAGAGAAAGGGGTTACTGCTAGGGGGCAGCACCCCATGTAAGAGGGCACCGGATCCAGGGAGGGACACGGGGGCCTGAAGACAGGTGGATCACCAGCCTGCAGAGGGCGCTCCGAATGCTGGAACAGAGCTAATTCCCGGAGTCACCAGCAGGAGGCGCCGCGGGGGTGAGTCCGACCTGTTACAGAAAGTTAAGTCCAAAGCAGCCTGCGAAGAGTTACTAAAAGATCTCACAAAACTGGGTGAAAGGGCAACAAAATGACAGATTTGTTGATAAATGCAAAGTGATGCACATTGGAAAACATAATCCCAACTATACATATAAAATGACGAGCCCAAAAATAGTTGTTGCCACTCAAGAGGGATCTTGGAGTCACTGCGGATAGTTCTCTGAAAACATCCACTCAGTGTGCAATGACGGGCAAAAAAGCAAAGAGAATCTTGGGAATCATTAAGAAAGGGATAGAGAATAAGACAGAAAATATCATATTGCTTATGGCCGACCACATGCATTGGCCTCCCCTCAGGCAGGGGACTTATAGGCCCTTCTGCCAGTTGGTGTTGGCAGCAGCAAGGGTTGGGTTCAATGTCTAGGGGAGGAGAGCAGCAGAGAGAGAGGAGGAGAGAGAGTCCCAAGAGCACAGTGCAAACCAACCAGCTGAGGGTCTCACAGGAGTCCTGAAATAACAGTAGCTCCAGGTCCCATCAGGGCTGCCCAGATGGTGGAGTAAGTGGGGCAATTTGCCCTGGTCCCCGCAGGGGCCCCCACAAGAGTTTTTTGGGGCTCCTGGACGGGGTCCTTCACTAAGTCCGGGAGCTCTGGAAAACTCTCGTGGGGTCCGGGCCTACGGAGATTCTTCCACTCTGGGTCTTCGGCGGCAATTCGGTGGCGGGGGCTCCTTCATGAATGAAAAGTGACTTCATTGAAGTGTTGAAGTGCCTTAATGAAGAGAAAAGATTGGGTATGAAAGGGCTCTTTAATCTCGCAGAGAAAGGCATAACAAGACCCAATGGCTGGAAGGTGAAAAGAGATAAATTCATATTACAACTAAGGCACAAATATTCAACAGCGAGGATGATTCACCACAGGAACAAGCTCCCAAGGAAAGTGGTGGATTCTCCATCTCCTGATGTCATTTAATGAAGACTAGATGCCTTTCTGGAATGTGTTTGCCCCAAAAGTAGCTATTGTGTCATACAGGAGGCCTGTGATATGCAGGGGGTCAGATTAGATGCTCTAATGGTCTCTTCTGGCCATAAAGTTGACTAATTTCTGAAAAACTGAGTGTAGCATTGGGAGCAGTGTCTGATGTTTTCCTGTCTAGCCGGCTTGCTGCCTAGAACGAACGCTCCTTGAGTGGGGTGATCCACAGGGAGTAGCTCAAACCTCCAAAGTGCCTGGCCAGGGGCAGGACATTAGCACAGCAAGGGAGGGGTGTGTGGCAGTGACATCACAAAGGCTTTTGCAGGACCTCAGACTATTGGTCAAAGGTGGTGGGGAGTTGGTGACCTCACAGAGAGATGCTGACATCAGCCAGGCAGGACAGGGGCGAGGGGCCAGGGAAACCTCAGAGACCCCTGTGGCTTTGCTTCTCCGAGGTCTCTCTTTGAGGACTGACAGAGTATTCAGGTTCACGTACGTGAGTGCCAGGGGGAACCTCTTTTGAGTTTTCTCCTTCCCTTTTATTGATTTTACTAGAAAACAGCTGTCCCTGTTTAGAAGGTAAGAGCATCCTTGATAGAAGGGGTGTCATGGGGGCATCACAGTTCGGATGCCGGTGCTCCCCCCCCAATGTATGGAAGTTCCCGCCACCCTGCCCTGTGTTCGCAGGGCGGGAGAGAGCAGCATCCACGGCAGTGATTTGCTCCTGGCTGCCGGAGCAGAGCAGCAGGCTCAGCTGTCAGAACTTCCCAGAGTGATGAAAGGGGAGGGGCCCATGGCTCTGTAGCAGGAATGCAGGGCAGGCGAGTTCACGGCGGGCATTGTGGGATACTGGAGGAGGCCAGTTATGGTGATATAATGAACAGCAGCGTCTACTCTGTCACTTTAAGTTTGCTGCAAAAAGCTCTAGACCTCTCATCGAAGTCGTTTTATTTTGTCACCAAAACAGGGCAGTTTTGTCGCCAGATGTGGCATTGCACTGTGTACACCGGCCACAAGCTGCCGACCGAGGGAGTGTTGTGTGTTTTTCACACACCTGAGCAATATAATTCTGCTGAAACAACTTTGTAGTGCAGACCTGGCCAAAGATTGACTCACACACAACTTGCAAGGAAAACCTCACCTGCTCCTCTGCTTTGCAGAATCCAAACACAAGTAAAGCTTGTCAGGCCCCGGTAGAGATGGCAGGAGTCAGGTGTGGGCAGGGCCGGCTCTGGCTTTTTTGCCACCCCAAGCAAAAAAAATGGGGTGGGGCCACTGGAGCAACAAAACAGGGGGGGGAAAAACGGCACGGGTGGAGCGGCAAAGTGGGGGGGTGGGGGGGATACGGCGCGGCTGAAGCGGCAAAGCGGGGGGGGACACGACGGGGCGGGAGTGGCACAGGGGGGGGGGACAACACAAAAACGGTGGGGCTGGAGCAGCAAAGCAGGGGGCTGGGGGGAAAAAACAACGTCGCGGCCGGCAAGGCACGGGACAAACACGCAAAAAAACCCTCCAGGCGGGGCGGAGCCAGGGGACTCCCTGTGCTGCAGAGTGCGCGCCCGGTCTAGTGCGGGGGGAAGGGGAGGGAGCGGAGGGAGAGAGAAGGGGGGCAGCCAGTGCTTCAGCGGGACACTCACCACGTGGCCCTGACCGCCGCGCCGCCTGGCACCCTCACTCCTTCTCTAGACTAACCAGTCCTAATATACTGTAACATGGTTATATTCCACCACCTTCACTGGTTACACCCAACAAAATGAATTATACAGCAGACAGAAACAATCACAGAACCAGACAGAGACCATGCAAATAAACATACAAAACAATACAGAAGGGAGGATTTCACAACTACATCTATACAGACATAAGGGTTTTCCAGCTGGGTCTATTGATAAGTGAGTTCTTGCCAGACAGGATGCTACCAAACTAAGTTTCCCTTTCTCTGGAGGTGACAGGAATATCAGGACAGGATTGTATTCCTAACAGCCCAATAGCACCTTAGTTCAATGTGACTAGTTGGGAATGTGAGGATGTGACCATACACTTCCCACCTTATGGCTGCCTTTGCTGCTTAGCCGAAGAACCAGGCCTCAGACTGTCACAGTAAGAGAAGGCCATTACACAGACAGATGGTGATTTTTTATTCTTTCTTTTATATCTTTATAACTAGCTAAGTGATAAAAATACACCTAAATTCTTAAAGTACAGGCCTTTGCAGACAGGCCTGAATATCTGTATCCTAACAGTCCTTGAGGTCAGGCAGCCTCTGGGTAAGGGGGTGGGGAATCAGATCCTTCCCCTGGCCAATTCCACCAGGGTGGTGTATAAACCAGGCAAGTTCCCCACAATAGCCAGACCAGATGCCCCCTGTACACTTGCCCTCTGTCCTCATTGCTTCTCTGTATCCCTTCCCCCCCATCTCTGCTGCTCCCCCTCTGGGCTTTCTCAGCACCTGGACCCACAGCGCTTCCTGCCAGCCAGAGACTGCATGTTCTAGGCCTGCTCCTGTGGATGAGGCCTCTCTCCTGCTTGCTAAGGAAAGGAACCTTTCCAGGAAATGGCCACAGCTTCTGGGATTCCCTGTGTGGCTGTGAAGAGAGTTTGGCTCCTGGCACACAAGGCAACTTAAAAGCTGAGTACCCAGACAGGGGCTTGAACCCTGGACCCTCAGATTAAGAGCCTGATGCTCTACCAACTGAGCTACCTGGGCTTGTTAGGAAACATCTTCACCATTCACCACAAGAGTGATTATCCCAGTGTGCAGGCAAGAGTGAGCAGGCAGGCAAAAGAGAGGCAAAAAAAGTCCCAGGACAAAAACCCTACAGGTTCAGAGCGATGAAAGGGGAGGGGCCCATGGCTCTGTAGCAGGAATGCAGGGCAGGCGAGTTCACGGCGGGCATTGTGGGATACTGGAGGAGGCCAGTTATGGTGATATAATGAACAGCAGCGTCTACTCTGTCACTTTAAGTTTGCTGCAAAAAGCTCTAGACCTCTCATCGAAGTCATTTTATTTTGTCACCAAAACAGGGCAGTTTTGTCGCCAGATGTGGCATTGCACTGTGTACACCGGCCACAAGCTGCGGACCGAGGGAGACTGCACAGCCACTGCCTGTCAGCAGGATTCCCCCTCCTCCTCCTCAGGGAGACTAAATCTCTGTGCCTAGACAGCCGGTCCATCCGCTGCACCTCAATCCCCCATGCCCAAGCCTCCCTGCCAAAGCCCTGCACCTGGGTCCATACAATTAAGTCTCACTTGTCGCTGGGAACTTAACTTCTTGTGCCCAGAGTGTCTCAGCCCCCCTCAGTAGATGACCTGAGAAACATCAGCAGCCGCGCTGCATACCGGTCTGTGGGTGGCCTTCAGTGGGGTTCAGCACAGCAGGGAGCAGGCTGGCCCTGTGGCTGTCTGCTGGCCACACATAATCATGGTCCTCTCCTCCTCTTGCCCTGACCTCCGCTGCTTTTAAGCCTTCCCTTGGAGCTGTCAGCACCAGCCGCCTCTGCACTAGGTGCCCAGAGGAGGAGAGGTGCTGGGCTCCCACCTGCCCAGCCCTGCTTCCTTCAAGCACAGGGGCAAGTGCCAGACTTGTGGGCACCATGTGAAGCCGTGAGAATCCCAACCCTCAGGCGTCAGTTCTAGAGCCCTGACCCATCCAGCAGGAGGGGAAAAAATTGCTCTTGCAGAGCTGGAGACAGGGAAGTGGAGCAGTGTGAGCTCCAGGGCTTTACCACAAGGTCCCACTGAGATTTGAACTCAGATTGCAGAATTCAGAGCCCTGAGTGCTGCCCATTACACCATGGGACCAGCTCATGCTGCCTTCTCTAGCCATCAGTGACCCTCATGGGGCCGGCTCATGTAAGGGACTGTTGGCCCCTTACTAAAGCTTAGTGGGGGTTTTGGTTGGCTAGTTCCCAGCACCAATAGAAGGGGGAAGGGCCAATGGGAAATCAGGACCCTGAGACTGACAGTCCCCTGGGCAATGGGGAGAGGCCAAAGCTCCAAGTTAGCCGCACTGACAGGCCAGGCAGTGTAATGAGGGAGTCACCAGGCCAGGGGGTCCCATCCTCCATGGGAGCTGGACCTGCCTGGGCCAGAGTGGGGCAGAGCTAAGGAGAGAGCAGGAGCCCAAGAAGAGCCAGGGAGCAGAGCTGGGCAGGTGTAGTGCCAGAAACTGCTCCCTGTAGGACTTTGCTACCTGGAGCAGTTACTGAGACCTGAGGTTGTTCTTATTTGCTGACTTGTCCTAATTGGCTAAAAGTTGACAGTGGTGGGAGATGGAAGCGTAAAGGCTTCATCCTCCAAACGACCCTGCCTGGTGTCCATCTGTATCTATTACCTCTTAATACCAAATTGTAAAAAAATAGAGTGAGGTCATTTAAGCATCATTTATTTTGCAGCTTCATTTACTGTGCTAACAATGTAGCATCCTGACACCGATACTTCTGCCCACATGCCCTGTGGGTTGGATTCATTTTAGTGGGACACGGGACATGTGGAGGATAATTTAAACTCTTAATTTCCTTAGGGTTTCCCTTTAATATACTTCTCTGCTGGTGCAATTTCTGACCATTGCACGTCTATTGTATTTATTACAATAGCACAAGTAAGTCACACAAGTGACATAGTCTAAGGGCTTGGCTACACTTGCAAGTTAGAGCCCATTAAAGCAGCCCCGGGTGCCCTAACTCCTGAGGTGTCCACACTCGCAAGGCACATGGAGCGCCTGGGCTCTGCAGGTGGAGCACTCTGGGTAATCCACCTCCATGAGAAGTATAAAGCTCGCTGAGCCCTGCTGAAATACCCGGGCATCAGTGTGGATTACGTGTTGCATCACTGCACTGTGTTTGGCCTCAGGAAATGTCCCATAATCCCCTGAAGTCAAGTGCCCACTCTGGTCATTGTTTTGAAATCGGCTGCAGGCATGCGGATATCCCCTTTCAAAGCTCAGTTTCTGACAGCCGGCTGCTTATCTGCTCCGGGACAAAGCAACCATTAGTGTGGAATGCTGCTGCTGTTGTGAGTGTGTATGAGGGGAGGTGGGGGTCTGCTGCTGTTCGAACACACAAGACAGCATGCTGACACACTCTCAGCCCCCCAAACACACTGTCGTTCCCCCCACGTACACACAACACACTCCCTGTCACATTCCACCCCCGCCCCCCATTTGAAAAGCACGTTGCAGCCACTTGCACACTGGGATAGTTACCCCAGTGCACTGCTCTCTGTGGCATTGCCAGAGCTGCTAATGTGGCCACTCCAGTGCGCTTGCAGCTGTCAGTGTGAACACACGGCAGCGGTTTCCCTGCTGTGGTTTCACTCCCAGTGCTCTACATCTGCAAGTGTAGCCAAGCCCTAAATTTGCCAGACGAACCAAACTCAGTAACTGCCCTCCACCACCATGTGCAGGGAGTAGGGGCACCGTGGAGCACACACCACACTTGCTGGCTCAGCCTTGTGCATGCTGGGGTGGCCACCTCCCCATTGATGAGACCTGGTCCCACCATCTCCATGGAGCTCCAGTCTGCCCTGCTGCCATCCCTATCTGTGTTGTCTTCTCTAGCAGTTGACTGGAAGGTGAGCATTGGCCGCACGCCATGTAGCCGTGTTGTCTCCAAGGGCGAAAGCAGGAGGAATGGTGCCTTCATAGCCCACCCAATATTCCATAACATAGTTAAGGAAAATATTTCTCAATGAATTCTCAGTAAAAGATCAGTAGCAGCCAGTGTCCGCATCAGTCTACGAGCATTGGTATTTTCTTGAAATTTGTCAGACCAACCTATCTAACACCTAACACACATTTGAAGTTCTTCTTTTCACACCGTTGCTCATTCTCAGGTTCTGCTTTGTCTCCAGACAGATCCATTCTCTTTCAGGACAGCCTTGCTCTTCCTGTCTGTGTCACTCACTGAGGTGTGGGAGTAAACACTCCCTTTCCTTCTATTCTCAGACAAACACTAGTATTAAGTGTTTGCTACTGATGGGTCTAGAAAGGATTTGTCAAGTGGAAGATGCTGTTTCTGGGGGATTGCTCCCAAGATCCAGTACTTTGGTTTCAAACGTCTCCCAGCTTGCTTGGGGAAAATAACACCAAGGCTTTGTTGCAATATACAAGAAGGAAGGAGTTTTTCCATCCCAGATGGGACTTGAACCCACAATCTCTGACTTAGGAAGCCAATGCCTTATCCATTAGGCTACTGGGGCCCTGAAGAACAGTGAAAAGAAGGATGGAAATTCCCTCTCAGGATTGCACATTCCTCACATTCACTCAGAAGCCAAATACCCATTTAATGGCCTTACAGAAACGTCTGCATCCCCTGGCAGCGAGGCACCTGGGCAGGTCCCAGAGCTGAGCACCACCTTTCTGCCAGCCATCTTTAGAGAAGAACCCCACCCTAGAGTCACCCCTCCCTCCTTCAGCACCTCCACGGCTGTGGCTCTGAGTGGCAGTAGGATGATTAGGGGGCGAATCCGGGGCTGGAAGGGGGGTAAGGTCGGCCTGTAAGGAGTAACCAGGTGGGGCAGACCCAGGGGGAGGCTGTGGGCTGCTGGTTGGTTGTTGGGATCCGAGCTCTAGTTCAAAGCTGCACAGTGACCTGACACCCAGGGTTATAGGGCTGACATAGTGACCCCCTTACTGGCCTCGGTGACCCCCAAACCCTTGTTACTAAGGGCATTGAGGAGTCTCTGTCCATTAATAACTTCTGGGAGCTCCCCAGCAGGCTGCGGGCGTCAGCCGCCTCCTGCCTCACAGGTTAGACTCTTGGCGCTGTGCCAGCCGCCCCCTCGCTTGCAGGCCCAGTGTAAGAAGCAGGAGGCCTGGTGCTGGCAGAAGAGGGTTTTGATTAATCGACCTCTGTGTGATGGGCACAGGACGCTTCCACTCAGTAGCATAGCTGGGGGGGAGCAGGGGGAGCAGCTAAGGGCGCCGGGTTCCTCCGGTGGGGGTGTGGAGCAGCCGTTCATTTTCCTGTTCGCACTCCTCTGCGGTGTGAAAATCGGGGAGGGGAGGCACAAGCCCCACTTCCCTCCCGAAATGACGCCCAGTGGGGGAAGCCAGGACAACAGAGGGGGGCGGCAAGTGGTGGCCAGACTCTCACCGCCAGGGTCTAGTCTAGCTCAGGGTCCAGCTCAACTTCCTCCCCGCGCCACTGGCCCCCCGTCCCCTTCCACCACCAGGTCAACCCGGGCACTAGGGCAGGAACGGGGTGAGGCAGCAAGTCAAGCTGAGCAAGGCAGGCAAAAGCGAGTCTTGTCTTCATGGGCCGCTCACAATGACGTCCTTTTTGTGTGCAACTGCTGCAAAAATATCTCGGGCAGAGAAGCAACAGGCCAAAATATTACTACACAGCTGCCAAAGTAGCTCAGTTGGGCGAGCGTTAGACTGAAGTTCTGAAGGTCCCTGGTTCAATCCCAGGCTTTGGCAGGCCCTTTCATCCCTCTTTGCACAGTGGTGGCTTGTTTTCTGGGAGCACAGTGGTCCCTGCACCGAAGGTGAGTCCCTGAGCTTGGGCTCTACAGTAGGAAAAGATATTGTGGGCATCTGTCCCTAGTTGGCTGGCCTGACATTTAACAATGAGGGACAGGAGCTGTCTCTCCTAAGTGAGTTATTGGTGGACCCAATATGGCAGGAAGAGAGTGCTAGAGGGGGCACTGGGTAGTGACAGGCAGGTATAGAGGATGAAAACTCTTCTGTGCAGCTGAGGGAGGGCAGTACCAGGGAAGGGGCATGTGTGAAAGTGGCCATGTGGAAGGGAGTTGGGGGCCCAGGAGGAGGCACTTGATGTTCAGTGTCTTGGAGCAGCTGGGTTTGGACACGGTGGGTGTTCAGGAAATGCACATTAACAA
Organism: Mauremys mutica; assembly: GCF_020497125.1. Lineage (NCBI taxonomy): Eukaryota > Metazoa > Chordata > Testudines > Geoemydidae > Mauremys > Mauremys mutica. The sequence continues at coordinate 640,816 of NW_025423268.1, read as the reverse complement.
CTCTAGGGTAGCTTGATGGGCAGAGGGTGATTGGAGGAAGGGCCCATCCCTCTGGTCCTCCAGGCCAGGGAAGGATGATGGGGTTGGAGTCTTGTTCTTCACATTCGCAGTGCGAGTACAGAAGGGGCTGGAGCTCCGACCAGGGAGAGCATTACTGGTGGCTTTGTGCTCCATGGCACTGGTTACTGCTATATTAGTGTGTATGGTCCCCAATTAAGGCATGAAAGGAAAGTTCTATGAAGGAACAGGCTCCCTTCTTCTAGACCGCACGGTGTTTGGTGTCAGGGGGGATTTCAGTTGTTGCACCGGCCTGAGGACTGTTGGTCCTGTTTTCCCAACCGTCAGAGGAAACTCTTCTATGATGAGCACTACCTGGCGCAGGTCTGTAGTGAGGTCGGCTTAGAGAACGTGTTTCTGCACAGTGGAACCAGTGGAGGGTGGGCAGTAACCTCCTATTCCTCTGACCTGAGCTCACAGCAGCCACAGAGAGGATACACCTTTCTGAGGGGACAGGCCAGGAGTCGCACTGACCGGATTTCCGTGAAGGAGAGCACGTCGACAGCCCAGTGCAGGGTGGTGCCAATGGACTGTTCGGATCACACAGCTCTCACTGTGTGCTCAATGTGGGCAATTCCCTGACCCAGGGCAGAGGATATTGGAAGCTGAACATCCAGAGCTTGCAAGATAAAGGAGCAGGGGGGTGAGGCCTGGTGGTGTTGGCAGAACGGGAAAGCAGCAGAGGGTTCTATGGCAACCAGGGGGCTCGGTGGGAGTCGGCGGCTTTGTTCTGGGAGTCGGGCAAACACCGCAACATTAAAGAAACCAACGGTGCCAAGTCCTGCAGCGTCGCCTGTGGGATTTCCACAAGAGCATCCAGGCAGGGGAGCCAGTCAGCGTGTGACTGTATGACTGGATCAAGTGACAGCTGCCCGAGTTCCACTGAATAGTGCAAGCTGAGCTCAGGGGGACTCTGGGACCTGTGGCTTCATACCTAAGCATATGTGGAGTTTCAAGGCTTTGTCTTGCTCTTTCAAATGATGCAGGAGCTAGTCTTTTGCCTGCTGGCTGTTGTGACTTGCCTGGAGCCCTGTAGGGAGGGATGGGAGCTGGGTTTACTCTGAGTTCTGCAGCTGGGCTGCAGCCAGGCACAGGAGGCCGCCCTCTTGGTTGACCTACTGGCCCAAAGTCACTTTGGCGGTGTTGGTCTTTCCCCAGGAAAGCTGAAGCACAGGCCTGAGGGAGGGAGACTCAATCCTTCTCCCTCTTGGTCAGGGCAGAAGAGGCGGCTGTGAGAGCGGCCAGGTTCCTGAGCTGGGCCTTCCAGCGTTTGGGGAGGGTGGAGCTGACTGGGGCATGGTGCTGGCAAAATGCCTCAGGGCGCTGGCGGGAGGAGCAGGCCAGGGCAAGGGCTGGGAAGAGAGAGAGAGAGACCAGCAGGTTTCCTCTATTGTTTCCTGCGCCCTTTTTCTTCCATAGTTTCTCCTCCACATGAACTTGCTCACTCACAGTGCCCCCCCACACACACATTACCTTCCAGCAGGAGGTGGCAGCACCCCCCACCCAATGCAGGGGAAAGGGCTGAGTGTATCTCTGCACCCTGAGTCCAGGGCACCCACTCTCTCTGCCCCACACATCGAATCTGGCCCTGCTGCAAAGTGACCCCTAAGAACCAGCATCCTCCAGGACAGCAGGTTTGGCCTCAGAGCAGGGAATGTGTCCCCCATGCTGCTCTTAGGCCACTAGGTGCTCTGGAAACAGGAGGGCTCTGAATGTAACCTATAGCGCACATAGCTCATTTGGGGATGTAGCTTAATGGTAGCGTGCATGCTTTGCATGTATGAAGTCCAGGGTTCAATCCCCAACATCTCCAGGTTCTTTTCACCCTGCTGCTTTGCTTATGCCCAGAGGGGATGTGGCCCTGCAATCTCCCTGCAGGAATTTCAATCCTGCTTAGTGAGGGGTAAGTGCCAATTGCATGGAAGGTCTGGGGGGGTTTCTGCTCCTAAGTCTCCTCTGTACATGTAAGATTCCCACCTGCTGCGCTGCTTGGGACAAGGGTAGATGAGAACAGAGAATCCTCAGGCACTGGAGGGAAAGGTCCCATCTGCACAGACTGAGAGGCAAAGACTAGACTCATTTCTTGTCTGGACCCAATCTTTTCACCTGGTATAGCCCTTGTTCCAGCTCAGGTGATAGCTAGGGGATGTCTCATGACTGCAGCCATGTTTGTTCAGTTCCACCCCCTTATACAGCTTTGGTACAAGGCAGGAATTTTTTCTCTCTCTCCTGGGGAAGAGCCCCAGGTTTAAGATGGATTCCTGTACCAGGTGATACCTTACAAGAGACCTTTTGCATGAAGCATAGTCCAGTCACTTTATATTCACACTCATTCGCATATTTTCATAAAATCCTATGGAGTGCAACGTCACAGCAGGGAAAGGGTTTTACTGCGGCACCTGGGAGCAGTTGAGTTTCATGTTCAGGCTGTGGTATGAGTTCCTCCAGGTTTCTCGTAAGCACACAGAGACCTTAGCAAGTGCTCTCGATACAGGAATGGCCCTGACACGATAAAGTGATGGGGATTGCATTTTCCTTTTTTATTTCTGTATTTCCAATGACATTTCTGTTTGTGATTTTGTTTTGCTTTGTATAACTGTGTTTTCTCCTGGATTTGATATTTAACTAAAAAAAGAATAAGGCCTCAGGGCACCGGATGGAGGAGCAGGCTGGGGCTAGGACTGCTAGGAGAGCGAGAGTAGCAGGTTTTCTGTATTGTTTCCTGCCTTCATTTTCATGACTAGTTTCTCTCGTGCACTAAATTTGTTTCTTTCACATGTGAGTCTGGCTAGTTCAGTTGGTAGAGCATCAGACTTTTAATCTCAGGGTTCAAGTCCCTGGTCACGTGAAATGGAAGAAGGATGTTATTTGACAGCACCTTTTTTCCCCAGGACTTGGCTTTTCACTAGGAAGGGCCATGTACTGCCTGGGACTGAAGGGGCAACGTCCTCACATGCCCACTGGCCTCTCAGGCTGGATTAAGAAAGGCCTCTGGGAGCTGCAGCAAACTGCTGCATGACAACTTGGTGAGCAAATGCAGGGCTGCCCCCACAGGGTCATCCACACCAGAGCTCAGCAGAGGTCTGGGGGTTCCCTATTGGTCCCATGGGTTAAGGGCCAGCACTCGGGACTTTGAGTCCTGCAATCTGAGCTGAAGTCTCAGTGGGCTCTGAGGACAATTTCTGTGCCACAAACCCTGCTGGGCCTTCCAAGGCTCTATCTTGCTCTCTCCAATGCCATGAAAGCCTGTCTTTCACCCGCTAGCTGTTGTGACTTGAGCACAAGAGGGACATTTGATCCAGAAGCCTGGCCGTGCCTGGAGTCCTGTAGGTAGGGATGCGAGCTCCATTTCCTCTGAGTCCTAAAGCTGGGCTGCAGCCTGGCCTAGGAGGCAGCCCTATTGGTTGACCTACTGGCCCAAAGTCACTTGGGCGGTGTTGGTGTTCCCCAGGGATGCTGAAGGGCCTAAGGGAGGGAGGCTCAATACTCCCCCGCATCAGTCAGGGCAGAAGAGGAGGGCTGCAAGAGTGGGCAGGTTGATGGCTGGGCCTTCTAGCGTTCGGTTGGGGACAAGGTGGGGAACGCGAACCGGGAGAAATGGTTGCTGGCCTGTGAGGAGTGGCTCAGCCGGTGGCGTAAGTGGACCTTGTCATTACCTACAAGGTTGTGATGCTCAAGACCCATCTGTGGGAAATTTCCTCAGCCAGGTATCTCCCCCTGCTCCACGAGTGCTGCAGAGACCGAACACGATGGCCTTCCACTTCTTGTGGGGCCATAGGATGTCCCTACCTAGTCAGGAGAAGTGCGGCTTTTCTGCCGTATTAGAAGGGAGGTTGGGCCTGGTGGGCTTCGAAGACTTTTATGACTCTACCTGTTTTGTTTTTCAATTTTCAGTGTGTGGCTGAGCTGGAAGGCAGGTCAGGCCCGAGGGGAATGGGGGGGCAACCGCAAAGAATGCAACTGACTCTTCCGATATGGCCATATTTTTTTTACCCCACTGGGTGCAGCACCGGGTATGAAATGGCCGATAGTGGCGGAAGGGGGAGGAGATTAGGAAGGCCTTCCCCCCCCCCGTGTTCTTCTACTCCCACCTTACAGCCTACAGGATTTTCAGTGGGTGGCTAGGTGGAAGGTGCTTGCAGGATGGCTTCATCTGCAACAGTGGACACCCTCACAGCAGCGGCGGCCACAACAGTGAGCCTCCCCCCCCCCAGCCCTTCGGCTCAGTCTGAACAGAGGTCAATGTACCACTGGGTGAGACAGGCCAATTTTAAGGAGCTTCCTCTGAAGGTGAGCAACTGTCCCCAGAACTTACTGACAGGAGCTTTAAAGTATTTGCAAATGTGCACGGCCGGCATGTGCAGAGCAAAGGCGGCCCGGGGGCACTGTGTCAGGCTCTGGCACCGCTTAAGACAATGGACCATCATCAGCCACCAGGTGACCCAGGATCTAAGGCAGGAATGGGGTGAGAAAGCAAGTCAAGCTGAGCAAGGCAGGCAAAAATTCATTTCGCCTTTGTGGGTGCTCGTAGTGATGCCCTTTTTGTGTGCCAGGGCTGACAAAAACATCCCGGACAGAGAAGCAGCAGGCCAAAAAAGCAGCAGGGGTATTCTATCTGCTACCCAAGATCCATAAACCTGGAAATCCTGGTTGCGCCATCATCTCAGGCATTGGCACCCTGACAGCAGGATTGTCTGGCTGTGTAGACTCCCTCCTCAGGCCCTACGCTACCAGCTACCTTTGAAACACCACTGACTTCCTGAGTAAACTACAATCCACTGGTGATCTTCCAGAAAACACCATCCTGGCCACTACGGAGGTAGAAGCCCTGTACACCAACATTCTACACAAAGATGGACTACAAGCCGTCAGGAACAGTATCCCCGATAATGTCACGGCAAACCTGGTGGCTGAACTTTGTGACTTTGTCCTCACCCATAACTATTTACATTTGGGGACAATGTATACCTTCAAGTCAGCAGCACTGCTATGGGTACCCTCATGGCACCACAGTATGCCAACATTTCTATGGCTGACTTAGAACAACGCTTCCTCAGCTCTCATCTCCTAATGCCCCTACTCTACTTGCGCTACACTGATGACATCTTCATCATCTGGACTGATGGAAAAGAAAACCCTTGAGGAATTCCACCATGAGTTCAACAATTTCCATCCCACCATCAACCTCAGCCTGGACTAGTCCACACAAGAGATCCACTTCCTGGACACTACTGTGCTAATAAACGATGGTCACATAAACACCACCCTATACCAGAAACATACTGACCGCTATACTTACCTATATGCCTCCAGCTTTCACCCAGACCACATCACACAATCCATTGTCTACAGCTAAGCTCTAAGATATAAGATATATGCTCCAAACCCTCAGAGAGACAAACGCCTACAAGATCTCTATCAAGCGTTCTTACAACTACAGTACCCACCAGCTGAAGTGAAGAAACAGATTGACAGAGCCAGAAGAGTACCCAGAAGTCACCTACTACAGGACAGGCCCAACAAAGAAAGTAACAGAATGCCACTAGCCATCACCTTCAGCCCCCAACTGAAACCTCTCCAGCGCATCATCAAAGATCTACAACCTATCCTTAAAGATGATCCCTCACTCTCACAGATCTTGGGAGACAGGCCAGTCCTTGCTTACAGACAGCCCCCCCCGCCCCCCCAACCTGAAGCAAATACTTACCGGCAACCACACAACAAAAACACTAACCCAAGAACCTATTCTTGTTACAAAGCCCATTGCCATGTCTGTCCATCTATTCAGGTGATACCATCATAGGACCTAATCACTTCAGCCACACTATCAGAGGCTCGTTCACCTGCACATCTACCAATGTGATATATGCCATCCTGTGCCAGCAATGCCCCTCTGCCATGTACATTGACCAAACCAGCCAGTCTCCACGTAAAATAATAAATGGACACAAATCACATGTCAAGAATTATAACATTCAAAAACCAGTCGGAGAACACTTCAATCTCCTGGTCATGCATTTACAAACCTAAAAGTCGCAATATTATAACAAAGAACCTTCAACAACAGACTCCAACGAGAGACTGCTGAATTGGAATTAATTTGCAAACTGGACACCATTAAATTAGGCTTGAATAAAGACTGGGAGGGGATGGGTCATTACACAAAGTCAAACTATTTCCCCATGTTTATTTGTCCCCCTACTGTTACTCACACCTTCCTGTCAACTGTTGGAAATGGGCCATCCTGATGATCACTACAAAAGGTTTTTTTCTCCTGCTGATAATAGCTCACCTTAACTGCTCATTCTTGTTAGAGTGTGTATGGCAACACCCATTTTTTTCATGTTCTCTGTGTATATATATATCTTACTGCTTTATTTCCACTGCATGCATCCGATGAAATGGGTTTTAGCCCAGCAAAGCTTATGCTCAAACAAATTTGTTAGTCTCTAAGGTGCCACAAGTACTCCTCTTTCTTTTTGCAGATAAATTAATGGAGGTTAAGTCCATGAATGGCTATTAGCCAGGATGGGAAAGGAATGGTGTCCCTAGCATCTGTTTGTCAGAGGGTGGAGATGGATGGTAGGAGAGAAATCACTTGATCATTACCTGTTCAGTCCCTCTGGGGCACCTGGCATTGGCCAGTGTTGGCAGATAGGATGCGGGGTTGGATGGACGTTTCGTCTGACCCAGTATGGCCATTCTTATGTTCTTATGAAGAGAGGGGCAAAGCCCTGTGACAGAGATTCTGTAGTGTAGTGGTTATCATGTTTGCCTAATACGCAAAAGGTCTCTGGCCTGAAACCAGGCAGAAACACAATGGCTTAATTTTCCCAGCTCCTACTGGCCTATCTCTGCTGTTGTAAGAGCAGCAGTGATTTCTATGCGCAGAAGGTCTGTTATACTTCCCCTGCTCCCACTTTTGTCTCCTCTCCCTCTCTGAATGCCTGTGAAGTGGCTTTCCCCATCCCGCTCCCTCCTGGAATGCTCGTGGGATGAATGGGTTGGTTGAAGAGCAGAAGAGCTCCCAGGTAGACAAGGTGTCTGGGACTCTAATTAGGCAGCGATCACACACCCAGAGCATGGACACTGCCCAAGGTGGAGTGTGACCAACCAGATGCAGCCAAGTCATCTGTAGTTGCAGGCCATGAGGTGCAGGCCCTTAAAAGGGGAAGGGGCCATGTGCTCAGGAGAGCACTCACAAGCTTGTACCTCCAGTGAATGCCCTTTGCCAGGACCACCTGACCAGTGGTTCTCTGCGTTGTATTTCATTGTGCCTCAGGAAGACTTACCTTCATCGCACCGTCCATAGCTGCGCTGTGGGACACTTACCTTGCAGAATCCTGACATCTCCAGTGCTGTGCCAGTCCTGGGAGCGTGAGTATGCGAGTGCGAGTGTGACCCCCGCCCCCGCTTATTTTGAGGTTAGCTGTCAGTATAATAAATGTGCTGCTTTCTGCCAAAATCTGGTGGGTCATTAGTCCTCCCTACGCTTACTAGCTGGCCCAATTTCGGGTAACACCTGTGATAACCCCAACCCCTGCAGGATAGAGGGTGGTGAAATGAGCTGAGGAAAAAGCCTTGGCATCAGCAGGGGAAAGCTAGAGGATCTTGGCCAGTCACCTTTTGAAGCCGTGTGGCTTGGTCTCCTCTGCCCTTGGAGGTTGGCCTTTGGCGGCCGGCTGTTCTGCGTGACTTGGCCAATGGGCGCTGCGGAATTGGTACTCGGGGCAGGGGCAATGAATGGAGACACTCCCCCAACCCCAGGGGATGCTGGGACATGCCGGCCATTTCTGTTTGTGACATGGAGGGACAGAAGCAGAGTGGGCACATCTCTGCACACCCATGGGGGGAGGGGAGCAGAGGTCATCCATGTGCTGCCTGGGGTAGGGGCAGAGCACAGAGCTGCCGCCCCTCCCGGGTCTATTACAGGAGTGGGTGGGTGGGGTCTATTGGCCTGCAAGGTGCAGCAGGTTGGACTAGATGATCACACTGGTCCCTTCTGACCTTAAAGGCTCTGAGTCTAAAAGGGAGAGGGAAGTAAGGAATTTTTTTTTAAAAAATAAACCAAACATTGTAATACCAGGATAACTCCAACAGCTCATTGTGTAGTCCCACCCCTTTCTTCCTCCATTTTGTGTTTAATGACCTGCAGGACATTGATTCTCTTGTTCCATTGATAAACTGATACAATGTGACTGAAATTAAACCAATTCCCAGGGAAGAAAACATCACAACTTTGCATTGGCTGGGAATTGAACCCACATCAACTGCTTGGAAAACAACTATGCTCATAACTATACCACCAATGCATCTGGCAAAGGTGTAACTTATGCTTCCTGGATGAGGCTAGAGCAGCATTGAGGAGATTTTCTGCCTGTTAAAATGTACTGGATTCTCGTCGCTAAAAAAACCCACCTCCATCTTCACTTGGGTTTGAACCATCAGCCTTTCAATTAGCCACCAAAGTTGTTAACCACAGGGTATGTCTACACTACGGGATTATTCCGATTTTACAGAAACTGGTTTTTGGAAACAGATTGTATAAAGTCGAGTGCACATGGACACACTAAGCACATTAATTTGGTGGTGTGCGTCCATGTACCGAGGCTAGCATCGATTTCCAGAGCGTTGCACTGTGGATAGCTATCCCATAGCTATCCCGTAGGTCCCGCAGTCTCCCCTGCCCATTGGAATTCTGGGTTGAGATCCCAGTGCCTGATGGGGCAAAAACAGTGTCGCGGGTGATTCTGGGTAAATGTTGTCACTCAATCCTTCCTCCGTGAAAGCAACGGCAGACAATCATTTCGTTCCCTTTTCCCTGGATTGCCCAGGCAGACGCCATAGCACGGCAACCATTCAGTCTTTTTTCACTGTCACTGTATGTCTACTGGATGGTGCTGACAGACGCTTAAAGAAGAGAATGACCTGGGAGTCATTCCCATTTTTGCCCAGGCACCTCTGGCTGATCTCACCGAGGCCAGCCAGGAACTCTCACGGGACGATGATGACGGATACCAGTCCTACTGTACCGTCTGCCATCCGGAAGGGAAGGGAAGGGGATGCTGCTGTGTAGCGCTGCAGCACCGCGTCTGCCAGCAGCATCCAGTAGACATACGGTGACATTGAAAAAGGGTGAGAAATGATTTTTATCCCTCGGCTTTCATGGGGGCGGGGAATGACACATACCCGGAACCACCCGCAACAATGTTTTTGACCTTTCAGGCTTTGGGAACTCAGCCAAGAATGCAAATGATTTTCGGAGAGTGCGGGAACTGTGGGATAGCTACAGTCATCAGTCGCCCCTCCCTCCGTGAGCATCCATTTCATTCTTTGGCTTTCTGGTACGCTTGTCTCAGCTCTTTAAGTTTCAGCACTGTGTTGAGTCCCTGCTGTGGCCTCTGTCCATCATAGCCTTGGAGATTTTTTCAAATGCTTTGGCATTTCATCTTTTGGAACGGAGTTCTGATCGAACAGATTCATCTCCCCATACAGAGATCAGCTTCAGTATCTCCCGTACGGTCCATGCTGGAGCTCTTTTTGGATTCTGGGACTGCATGGTCACCTGTGCTGATCAGCGCTCCATGCTGGGCAAACAGGAAATGAAATTCAAAAGTGCGCGGAGCTTTTTCTGTCTACCTAGCCAGTGCATCCGAGTTCAGATTGCTGTCCAGAGCGGTCACAATGGTGCACTGTGGGATGGCGCCTGGAGGCCAATACCGTCGAATTGCGGCCACACTAACCCTAATCCAACATGGCAATACCGATTTCAGCACTACTCCCCTCGTCGGGGAGGAGTACAGATACCGGTATTAAGAGCCCTTTGTATTGATATAAAGGGCTTGGTTGTGTGGACGGGTGCAGGGTTAATGCGATTTAACGCTGCTAAATTCGATATAAACTCGTAGTGTTGACCAGGCCAGAGAAAGCAGCAGGTTTCCCCTATTGTTTCCTGCTCATTTTCTTGACTAGTTTCTCCTCTGCACCAACTTGTGGTTTTGGTTTCTGAGCCTGGCTAGCTCAGTTGGCAGAGCGTCAGACTTTTAATCTGAGGGTCCAGGGTTCAAGTCCCTGGTCAGGTGATAAACTACTCACCAAGATTTTAAGCTGTCTTGCTGGAGTCCTCTTTGATGTTACTTTTTCTCTTCAGGATTTTCTCTTTCCTCAGAAGGGCCTTTTTGTGTGTGGGTTTCAAGGGGCAACTTCCTGACAGCTCCTCTGTCCTTGCAGCCTGGAGGAATAAAGGCCTCTGGGCATAGAGCATGTTCCTTCCCTGCACACACACACGAACACCCGTAAGGAATTAGAATCACCTGCTGCCTTGCCCTGTCCTGCTGGATCCCCCAATGAAGATGCTCTTCAGCCTAAACCCATGACCTCTCTTTTCCCAGTGCCCCTTAATCCCAACCCACAACCCGTGTTATGCTCACTGCTCCTCACTCCCAACCAGAGCCTGCTCCTCTTCACCCTTTTCCTCAGTCCCAATTTAAACAGCCACACTGGGCTGGACCAAAGGCCCACCTAGCTCTGTGTTTTGTCCTCTGTCAGTAGCCAATACCAGGTGCCCTAAAAGTTAATCAACAAGGCACCACTGGGAGTTGAACCCAGGATATCCTGTTTACAAGACAGGTGCTTTAGCCAACTAAGCCATGGTGCCTGCCTATAGCTAAAACACAGTGTCTGCCCACACCTGACTTCCTGCCATCCCCACTGGGGCCTGACAAGCTTTGCTTGTGTTTGGATTCTGCAAAGCAGAGGAGCAGGTGAGGTTTTCCTTGCAAGCTGTGTGTGTGTGTGTGAATCTTTGGCCAGGTCTGCACTACAAAGTTATTTCAGCAGAATTATATTGCTCAGGTGTATGGAAAAACACACAACGCTCCCTCGGTCAGCAGCTTTTGGCTGGTGCACACACTGCAATACCACATCTGGCGACAAAATTGGCCTGTTTTGGTGACAAAATAAAACCACCTCGACAAGAGGCCTAGAGCTTTGTGCAGCAAATGTAAAGTGACAAATTGTCAGTGTAGACGCTGCTGGTCATTATATCACCATAACTGGCCTCCACCAGTATCCCACAATGCCTGCCGTGAACTCGCCTGCCCTGCATTCCTGTTACAGAGGCTGGGCCCCTCCCCTTTCATAGCTCCAGAAAGTTCTGACAGCTGAGCCGCTATCTACACCGGGATTAGGTTGATAGAACTGCATTGCCAGCCTAAGTAATGTAATTACATTAACCTAATTTTGTAGTGTAGACCTGTCCAAAGCATCATACACACACCTTGGGAGCAAAACTTCACCTGCTCCTCTGCTTTAAAGAAGCCAAACACGAGCAAAACTTGTCAGGGCCCAGTGGGGATTGGCAGAGAGTCAGGTGTGGGCAGACACAATGCTTTAACTAACAGCAGGCACCATGGCTTAGCTGGTTTAAGGTCTTGTTTTGTAAACAGGAGATCCTGGGTTCAACTCCCAGTGGTCCCTTGAAGAGTGGCTTTTGGGGCACCTGGTATTGGCTGCTGTCAGAAGGCAAGATTGAGAGCAAGATAGACTCCTATGCTGCCCCTTCCTCCCGCTCAATGCTCTCTGCCTCCTCCCCACCCTCACCCGCCCTTACGGTCATTACAAAGTGGCAAGGCAGAGCCCTCCCATTTTTAAAAGTCCTGGGGTGTTGTTCCCCCCTGTTCAGGCACCCCTGGGGCCCTGAACTTCACACAGCTCTCCCTGATTTCAGCTGTTAGTGAGGGAGCCTCACTGCTAGCACAGACTGGGCAGTTTGTTGCATGAGAGACACTGTCCCAAAGCAGGACTAATGCTTAGAGCTGGTTCTCAGTGATTTCAGATCTGTTGGTCTGCAGCAAGACTCTCCATTGAGTCTTAACCAGCTCTGTTATTACACAGGGAAGAACACAAATGGGGCCTGGAACCCTTAAGAAGAATCCACCCCACCGAGTACAACACTTGTCGCTATCTGCTCTCAGCCCCACTGAGAATGTTTTGGGGTCACGCCTTGCCTGTATCAACCTAGGGGGTCTCAAATAAGCATAGCTAACAGGTGCTCCAGTGGCACAATTGGTTAGCACACAGTACTTATAGGGCAGTGCTGAGAGGAGCTATGCTGAGGTTGTGAGTTTGAACCTCCCCTGGAGCACTGGTTTCCATTAACCACATGGCATCATACCCTCATTTGGCCCTGTAGAATTTGTTTGGGAAACAAGCCTTTGCTGACAAGATTTGTCTCTGTTCATATTTCACCTTCAGGTGTTATGCTGAGGGATCTTTAGTATATCTTTGGGAGGTTAATAACTATCTTCTCAACTTTATTTACTCAACTTAAAAATTGGTGTCACTTGATTTGCATCTCCCTGTGAAAATACAACTGACACGTGTGGCTTTCTACAGGGGGTCATGATGTTAAAGTTGGGGAATTCAGTCTCTGTACTTCTGGGGGAGGCTGTTGCTTCTTTACAGCTGCCTCACGGCCAGGCACACCAGGCTGTTAGCTGCACTCACTGTCCTTGCCAGGGGCCCCTGCTGAACCCTGGGCGGCTGCACTGCCATGCTGGGGTGACTCTGCAGGGGGAGAAGCTGCTGTGGAGCAATGTAGAGCAAGTGCAGGAAGGAAATGGGGTCACTATTCATATTCTGAACTGCACAATTTTCCAAATTTGGAAAAAGATTAATAGATTCATAGACTTAAGGTCAGAAGGGACCATTATGATCATCTAGTCTGACCTCCTGCACAATGCAGGCCACAGAATCTCACCCACCCACTCCTGTAACAAACCCCTAACCTATGTCTGAGTTACTGAAGTCCTCAAATCGTGGCTTAAAGACTTCACAGTGCAGGGAATCCTTCAGCAAGTGACCCGAGCCCCACGCTGCAGAGGAAGTTGAATGTCCGAGAACAATTCTAAGGGGAAGGTGAATGCAGAGCAACGACACTGGCGATGCCCAGACCTCAAATGGGGGCAGCGTGGAAATTAATAATGGGAAGATCATTTGCAAAATTAGTCATCACTGACAAGCTTTGTCTCTGTTCCTAT